>NW_025999946.1:5329369-5385117 GCF_001458135.2 Marmota marmota marmota
CCGTTTGGGGTGTAGGGGGTACGCTTCTGCGGCCTGGGCGCGGAGCCTGGCGACTCCTAGACCGCGGCTCGGGCTGAGCACACCGGAGGACTATTTGGGTTCCTCGCGCCTCGGTCGCGCGACTGCCTGGCTCGGAGCTGTCGCGACCCGAGTGGGTGAAAAGAGAGGCAGCGCGCCGCCTCCCCCAGGTGGAAGGGGTGGTTGAGCCCGGCTGCGGTAGAGCGTTCGCTCGGAGATGGCGGAGCCGCCGCGACGCGGCCGGAGGCCCGGAGAGCAGGGAAGCCGGGCAGCCCCGGGAAGCGGCGGAGCCCGGGGACCGCGGGGACGCCGCCCACTCCGCCGGGTGAGCCGCCCTTGAGGAGAACAACCTCCCACATTCAGAGTGTGCCCCCCCCCAACCCGGTCACCCTCAGTTCCTCACAGACTTCCCTTGAGTGTTGCCACCATAACCACCCGCTGGGTCGTCCTGGGCGGCCCTTCAGTGCGGCCCTCCTCGCCCCTCGCCCTGAGTCCTTTCCACTATCTTTCCTCGGAGTTGCCTTCTTCGCCTCAGGTCGCCCCCCACCTCCAGTACAGGGGTCCGTCCCCTCGGGCTCTTACAGCCCAGTACCTGCCTCGATGTCACCCCCGCGTCGCCTCTTAATGCCCCCCATCCGTGCCCTCATCTCCACCTGTGACCCCGTATTCCCCCCAACAGGGTCCCCCCTCCGTGAGCCTCGGATCCCATTCGGTTCCCTTTCCTCCACAGCATCTGCTCTGCTTGTCTCCCGGGACAGGGCCCACACCCCCAAGGCTTCCCGGGCCTGTTAGTGTTGGGACCTGATGACCCCTTGGTTTCTCCTCCTCAGAAACCTATTGCTACACACACATCTCCCCCATGTTCTTCTTCCAGTGTTCATTGCCTCACCCTAGTAGGTCTCTCGTCACTTCTTCCCCAAATATTAGTGCTTCTTCCAGTCATGAAGCTAAAGATGCAGTGGTTAACCGCATGGGCTCTGAAACTTGACATGCCTGACTGAATTCCAGTTTCTCCACTGACAGCTGTTTGGTCCTGGGCAGGTTACTAAGCTTCTCTGGGCTTCAAATTAGTCATGTAAAATGGAAATAATACTACTTACTTCTTCCCTCCTTCTTAGGGCTGGTGTGAGTATTAACTACAGATGCTCCTAAATTTACCATGAGGTTACATCCTGAAAAACTCATCTTAAGTTGAAGATACCTACATCAAAAATGCATTTAATACACCAAACCTACAGATAGCTTAGCAGTACAGTATACTGTAAAGTATCATTTGTTTAACCTTCTGATTACATAGCTGTATGAGAACCGGTCACAGCCACTGCCCCTATATAGCATTAAAAAAGAGTATTATACTCCATATCCACTAGCTCAGGAAAGGATCAAAATTCAAAATTCTTTGGGCTGGGGATGCATGAGACCCCAGGTTCATTCCCCAGAACCATAACAAAACAATCCCAAAAGTCAGATTATGTTTATACTGAATGCTTGTCATTTGTACACCATTGCAAGTTGAAACATTCTAGTTTGGGGACTATCTGTATAGGTAAAACTCTCAGGAAAATCTCTGGCAGGTAGTAAGCTTGCAACAGATATTAACTGAGCTGAACATGATGACATGTGCCTGAAATCCCAGCTACTCAGAAGGCTGAGGCAGGAGGGATCACAAGTTTGAGTTCAGCCTCAGCAACTTAGTGAAACCATGTCTCAAAAAAGGGTTGGGGATATAGCTCAGTGGTAGAGTGCTTGTCTAACATGCATTGGGCCCTGGGTTCAATCTCCATACTACAAAAATAAATAAATAAATAAACTGTTATTAACATGTGTTATTAACATCAACTTGCCCCCAATGACTTCTATTCACTACTGTTTTCCCTAAGAATTTCTCTGATTCTTAGGATTCACCCCTTTCCATGACCTTTTTTTAAATTTTTGTTTTGTTTTGTTTTATTTTGTTTTATATGGTGCTGAGAATTGAACCAGGGCTTCACATGTACATGGCAAATGCTGTACCGCTGAGCCACAACCCCAGCCCTCCATGACCTTTTTTAAAATTCTTTTTTGGTACTTAGAGATTTAACCTAGGGCCTTATCATGCCAAACACATTTTGCCACTGATCTACATCCCTAGTCCCCCATCACAGTTTTTCTCCTCCCTCCCAGCTCTCTTTATTAATTTTACCCAGGCCAAAGCTGAACACTTTTTTTTTTTTAAATATTTTTTCAGTTGTCAATGGACCTTTATTTATTTATTTATATGCGGTGCTGAGAATTGAACCCAGTGCCTCACACATGCTAGGCAAGTGCTCTACCACTGAGCTACAACCCTAGCCCCAAAGCTGAACTCTTTATTATTTTTTTTTATTTTTTTTTATTTTTTATTATTGGTTGTTCAAAACAAGCTGAACTCTTTATAAACAGCTCTCTCAATTCTGAAGGACCCTGTCTCTACCTATTCACCTCTAGGGTGTATGAATTGGAATGGATGATAGAGAGGGATTACTAACCAAAAGCTTTACTGGGAGTGGTGAAGGTGAAGAGAGTGACTGTAAAGCTTCCAGAAGCAATCTGATAAGAAGTCCCCCAAATTATATCTCCTTAAAACTGTGTTTTCAGATCATGCTGCCCTTACTCATTTTCATTGCCATATTATGACTTAACCTCCTGTTACTCTCTTATCTCCCATTCAGATTTTTTGTTTGTTGGTTTATTGTTTTTATTTGTTGTTGTTGTTTTGTTTTTTGGGGTTTTTTTTAGTTGTAAATGGACACAATACCTTCATTTCATTTATTTATTTTATGTGGTGCTTGGATGAAACCCAGTGTCTCATGCAAGCTAGGCAAGTGCCTTACCACTGAGCCACAACCCGAGCCCCGGTTTGTTATGTTTTTGTAACTGCATCTACCCTTCATGTCTCTCCAGGCTAGTTCAGAGACCCTTCTGAGCTATTCAGGAATGGGGATATAGTACCATGTTAGAAAGGAGAATTGGAAAGGACAGGGAGAGAGACTCTAGTCTCAGCTTTTTGGCTTTTCTCAGGTTCTAGTGACATGCCTGCTCTGGGGCTCCATTTTTATCTCTTCTTACTCTGACACAGGTGAGGTAAAGGGCCAGAGGTGGGAAATTTTTCACAAGCAGTGGAAAAGAGAGTCTCATAGTCTCCAAGTTAATTAACTTGAAAAGTAGATTAATAGAATGCTTAGCACCATCTCTTTTCTCTTTGAGTTCCCCCACTATAGTGTCCATATGATTGCAAGTTCGTTAGTGCTGTTGGCTATGATGATGGGTTTGATTGATACAGAAGATTAACAGACTCATGAGTTTCCTTTTATCTGATAGTTCGTTGGGGCATGGGACTTCTGGGACTTTCAGTCCCTTCCTCACAGAAAGAACAGAACTTTTGCTCGTTGGCCAACTGTTCGGTCATGGGTTGAGAACTCCTTTCAGAACAGGCCCATTTTCAATCTCCTAGGCTGTTTGGCCTCTTGTAGATGGGAGAATTCATTTCCTTACAAGTTGTGAAGCTAAGGTATAGTGCTCCACTTGTGTTCTTTTATAGAAGCTTTTTTCCTTTCTTTCTTTCTTTCTTTTTTTTTTTTCCTTTTGGAAAGTAAATCATCCAGTGAACAGGAGGTAAGAGAAATGAGGTAAGGGTAAGGAGAATGGATTTTTTTTTTGGTACTGGGGATCGAACTCAGGAGCACTTGATCACTGAGCCAAATCCCCAGCCCTTATTTGTATTTTATTTAGAGACAGGGTCTCACCGAGTCACCATTGCTGAGGCTGGCTTTGAAAAGAATAGATTAATATAGTTTAAAGGGAGAAGTAACACATTGATTTCTCTGTCTTACAGATAGTGGGGCCAAGATTGTGAACTTTACAGACATTCTGATGTGAGGAGCTCCGCCAGAGCCAAAAGTGGAGCCTGGCTAGATTTGCAGCCTGAAGCCATGGGCCAGGGGGCCATGGTGACTTGAGACCAGTAGACTCTGTCCAGTTACCCCCTACTGTTCCTTCTACCTCCCCTACCCTTTACTAAGTGAACTTGACTCACCTTTTCAGGGAGCTGACCCTGAGGGAATCCCTTTCCCTTATTTTCCTATCCTTTTATCCTCTCAAGACAGTTCCAGACTATAGAACTCCTACCTCCCATCCCCTGTGGTGGTTCCCATCTCTCCCTCATTTCCCCCGCCATGCTTCAGCTGTGGAAGGTGGTACGCCCAGCTCGGCAGCTAGAACTGCACCGCCTCATACTGCTGCTGATTGCTTTCAGCCTGGGCTCCATGGGCTTCCTGGCTTACTATGTATCCACCAGCCCCAAGGCTAAGGAACCCCTGCCCCTGCCCTTGGGAGACTGCAGCAGTAGTGGGGCAGCTGCCCCTGGCCTTGCACGGCCTCCAGTCCCTCCTCGAATGCCCAGGCCTCCAGAAACAGCTCGAACCGAACCAGTGGTCCTTGTGTTTGTGGAGAGTGCATACTCACAACTGGGTCAGGAGATTGTGGCCATCTTGGAGTCTAGTCGTTTTCGTTATAGCACTGAGTTGGCACCTGGTCGAGGGGATATGCCCACATTGACTGATCATACCCATGGCCGCTATGTCTTGGTAATTTATGAGAACCTGCTCAAGTATGTTAACCTGGATGCCTGGAGTCGGGAACTGCTAGATCGATACTGTGTGGAGTATGGTGTGGGCATCATTGGCTTTTTCCGAGCCCATGAGCACAGCCTACTGAGTGCTCAACTCAAGGGCTTTCCCCTTTTTTTACATTCAAACTTGGGACTACGCGACTACCAAGTGAATCCTTCTGCCCCTCTGCTACATCTCACTCGCCCTAGCCGCCTGGAACCTGGGCCGCTGCCTGGTGATGACTGGACCATCTTCCAATCCAATCACAGCACATATGAACCAGTGCTTCTTGCCAGCCTTCGGCCAGCTGAACCCCCTGTGCTAGGACCAGTGCCTCGTCGGGCTCGACTTCCCACTGTGGTACAGGACCTGGGGCTTCATGATGGCATCCAGCGGGTGTTCTTTGGCCATGGCCTTTCATTTTGGCTCCACAAACTTGTCTTCGTTGATGCTGTTGCATACCTCACTGGCAAGCGCCTCTGCCTGGACCTTGACCGCTATATCTTAGTAGACATTGATGATATCTTTGTGGGCAAAGAAGGTACCCGCATGAAGGTGGCTGATGTTGAGGTCAGTCTTTATTTTTCCTTACAATTTTTTTTTTAGAAACGGTTCAAACTCTGGCCTATCGGACTCCCTGCCTTGGTTCTGAGTTTGTCACAAGAATGTTTCCTGCCCTTTCCAGACAAGGAAGAATACTGCTGCTCATGTATCTCTTCAATCTGCTGGGTCCTGATTACTCTTTCCATTTATGTCATGTTCCTATTACTCTTCCCAGGCTCTCTTGACCACCCAGAACAAACTCAGGACTTTAGTCCCCAACTTCACCTTCAACCTGGGCTTCTCGGGCAAGTTCTACCATACTGGTAAGCTTACTCCCCTGCTCCTTCAGCACATCAGTCTTAGTTTGATCTGTCCCTTCACTGTTTATCTCCCTGGGCAGACAAGTTGGATAAAAGGGGTGAGGTTTGGGGTCAGATCACTGTGAGGAGCTTGTGATAGCCATGAATTTAGCGTGAATAGCTGGAGATCAAGTTGACAGTGGATAAATAGAAAATCTTGGGTGGGCAGAGGGTCATAATATCCCAAGGGTGGAAGGTGGTCAGTGTTTGTTACAAGAGTACTCAGTCTGACTGGCTGTGGTCAGTGGTCAGTGTGTGGTCATAGGGACAGAGGAGGAGGATGCAGGGGACGACATGCTGCTGAAGCACCGCAAAGAGTTCTGGTGGTTCCCCCACATGTGGAGCCACATGCAGCCACACCTGTTCCACAATCGCTCCGTGCTGGCTGACCAGATGAGGCTCAACAAACAGTTTGCTTTGGTGAGACCCTTGAATCTCTTCCCCATACTTTCTCCCAGAGGTAATGCTTCCTTTTTAACCTTCCCCCAATGGGTCACCCTTTCCCTACCATTTTCAGTTTTCTTTCTATGGAGGCATCCCCACCCTCTTTACCCTCTACTCCCCAAACCTCACCAGGTCCTGGTGAGAGTCTATACCATTCCCAGGAGCATGGGATTCCCACGGATCTGGGGTATGCTGTGGCCCCTCACCACTCGGGCGTGTACCCCATCCACACGCAGCTCTATGAGGCCTGGAAATCTGTGTGGGGCATCCAGGTGACCAGTACCGAGGAGTATCCCCATCTCCGTCCTGCCCGCTACCGCCGTGGCTTTATTCACAACGGCATCATGGTGAGGAACTCCCACACTTAGCCTCCAATCTGCATTGTCTTACAGTTTTACCTACTAGTTCATCCATATATAGGGGGTAAAAATCATTTAAAAAAAACACTGCACATAGTAAGTGCTTTATTGCTTTAATTTCAGACTGAGCCCTCTATAAATCCAGGGAACCCCAGGGCCTCAGGTCTTTTATCCTTCATCTATTTCAAATTCTACTTTTCAGGGCTGGGGATGTGGCTCAAGCAGTAGCGTGCTTGCCTGGCATGCGTGCAGCCCGGGTTTGATCCTCAACACCACATACAAAGATGTTGTGTCCGCCGAAAACTAAAAAATAAATATTTAAAAAAAAAAAATTCTACTTTTCAAACTTCATCTATCCTTGTTTCTTTTCCTTGCAGGTGCTGCCCCGGCAGACATGTGGTCTCTTCACTCACACAATCTTCTATAATGAATATCCTGGAGGCTCTCGTGAACTAGACCGGAGCATCCGAGGAGGAGAGCTCTTTCTGACAGTGCTACTTAATCCGGTAGGGTGCTGAGAGGAAGGGCTAGAAGATTGGACAGCCAAAGTGTTTGCAGGCTGGGACCTTTACTCACCAACGCTGATTCTGAGGTGGGGTAGGCTTCCAGATCTGACATGCAGGCACCCCCTTGCAGATCAGCATCTTTATGACCCATTTGTCCAATTACGGAAATGACCGGTTGGGCCTGTACACCTTTGAGAGCCTGGTGCGCTTCCTCCAATGCTGGACACGGCTGCGCCTACAGACCCTTCCTCCAGTCCCTCTTGCACAAAAGTACTTTGAACTTTTCCCCCAGGAGAGAAGTCCCCTTTGGCAGGTAAGGGTGGAGCTCAGGCTGACTAGAGACATAATGGGATGGGGACTTAGGAAATTAGGCCTTATCAGAATCTTGGCCTTGCCTTCAGAATCCCTGTGATGACAAGAGGCACAAAGATATCTGGTCCAAGGAGAAAACCTGTGATCGGCTCCCCAAATTCCTCATTGTGGGACCCCAGAAGACAGGTAAACCTTCCTTAGCCAACTTTTCTTGCTCTACCTTAAAGACTCCTTTTGCAAGGAATTCCTTTCTCGTATCCACTCCTCCTTAATCCAAACTCCTGCAACAAGGATTCTTTTTTGTTTTTTAATTTTATTTTTAGGTGTAGTTGAACATGATGCTTCTATTTTATTTATTTATTTTTATGTGGTGCTGAGGATTTGAACCCAGGGCTTTGCACTTGCTCTATCGCTGAGCCACAACCCCAGCCCAACAAGGATTCTTAACCTTGGTTTGTATATCAGAATCATCTGTAGAGTTTGTTTAGTTTCTTTGTATGTTTTCTGGTATTTTGCAGTGCTGGGGATTGAATCTAGGGCCTTACTCATGCTAGGCAAGTGCTCTACCACTGAGCTACACCCCAGGCACATGTGTAGAGGTTTAAAAAGATCCACAGTGATTCTGATATTACAATCAAGACTGAGTGCACTGTTTTAACCCTTTCCTGGGCCTTTCACAGGTCATTTTCTCTCACAATAGCTGGATCAAAGGGAGTTTTACTATCCAGAGTGGTTGTTTTCTTACTTCCTTCAAACTCATGCTGTTCAGCTGGTGTCTTTTCAACAATGGCCTGGTCCTTCTCTCCTATTTAGGGACCACAGCTATTCACTTCTTCCTGAGCCTGCACCCAGCTGTGACTAGCAGCTTCCCTAGCCCAAGCACCTTTGAGGAGATTCAGTTCTTCAATGGCCCTAATTACCACAAGGGTATTGACTGGTGAGACTGAGACTGCTTTGAATGTTTCTCAGAGAAACAGTTCCTTCTCCCAGCAGACATCTGTTTTTTTTCACTCTGGGCCTTTCCTCTGCTGCTTCCTAGGTATATGGACTTCTTCCCTGTTCCTTCTAATGCCAGCACTGACTTCCTGTTTGAAAAAAGTGCCACCTACTTTGATTCAGAGGTTGTACCACGGCGGGGGGCTGCCCTCCTTCCAAGAGCCAAGATCATCACTGTGCTCACCAATCCTGCTGACAGGGCCTACTCCTGGTACCAGGTCTGGCTGAAGCTAGGGACACATTGGGGCTTAAGGAGAAGGTGGGTGTGGGACTGGTGATTACTAGAGAAAAAAGAATGAGGGTAGGGAAACAACTAGTACCTTAGGGAGGGGGTGCCTGTACTTTCACCAGACCAAGAATAAGGACAAAATAATTCTGATAATCACCTGTCCCTTCCCTTCCTTGTCCTTTAGCACCAGCGTGCACACGGAGACCCAGTTGCTCTGAACTATACCTTCTACCAGGTGATTTCAGCTTCCTCCCAGGCCCCTCTGGTACTTCGCTCTCTGCAGAACCGCTGTCTTGTCCCTGGCTATTATTCCACCCATCTACAACGCTGGCTGACTTACTACCCCTCTGGACAGGTACAATCCCCCCAAGATCCCTCCCTCATTGGGGTCCACCTTCCCTTCAGCCTAGAGGCTTCTTAGGAATCTAGAGGGAACCACATCCCTATCCCTTTAGCTGCTGATTGTGGATGGGCAAGAGCTGCGTACCAATCCTGCAGCCTCAATGGAGAGCATCCAGAAGTTCCTGGGTATCACGCCCTTTCTGAACTACACACGGACCCTCAGGTAGGAGAGCATGACTCAGGGGAGGAATCTCTGGGTGAAGTGGGGAAGCAGGCTGATCACATCTATTTGGAAAACATGGGTTTACCCTGTTTCGCAAAGAGAAATGTGTCCTTGTGGACTGGGAGGGGTAGTACACATTTATGGGGCTTGAATTTCTTTTCTTCCTGCCACCAAATGTCCTTTTTCTGTTGAGTAGGTTTGATGAAGATAAGGGATTTTGGTGCCAGGGACTTGAAGGTGGTAAAACTCGATGTCTAGGCAAAAGCAAAGGCCGGAGGTACCCAGATATGGACACTGAGGTAAGTAAAGTCTGGGAAGGATAGTCCTGTTCCAACTCTAGGGTCTGATTCCATCCTGGTCCTTACTATTTGTGTCTCCCTTCATTTTTCTCCTGTCAGTCCCGCCTTTTCCTTACGGATTTTTTCCGAAACCATAACTTGGAGCTGTCGAAGCTGCTGAACCGGCTTGGACAGGCAGTACCCTCGTGGCTTCGGGAAGAACTGCAGCGTTCCAGTCTGGGCTGATGTTCCCAGCCTTCCATTACCAGCAAAAAGCAGGGCCCACAAGGGGAATAAGAGTGGCCTGACCCCTCCCCCTTCTACCTCAGTGGCCCCCCGAGGCCTGCGATGGCTGAGAAGGAAGGGCATCTCTTTCCCATAGCTCTGGGGCCTGATAGTGAGGCTTTACTTGGTACCCCATGTCATGGTACTAGGTACCTTTGACCCATGAAATTGGGAGGTGGGAGAAATAAGAGGGTCCAGACAAGGTGTAGAGGAATGTAACATATTAATCCAATGATTTTCCTCTGCAGTCCCAGCAGTATATCTATCTATACCTGGCTAAGAGAGGGACCTTTTATTGAGGCCCCTTTAGTCAGGCAGTGGATCTACGTGGGGCCCGGCCTCCCTAAGTCATTCACATTGAATGGGGATGAGGTCGTACAGTGGCTCTTAGAGCTGAGTATAAGCCCAAGCTGTGGGCTAGAAATGTCCGTAATAAACATCCTTATTTTTCTGTTTCGTCTACCTCACTGAAGTGAAAAAACTAGAATAAAGCAAATATCAGATCTGTTTTCCCCCTGGCTCAAGGTATAGCAGCAGCACATAGAGGAAAAGAAGGGAAAGGCCCAGGCACACTAGAGTAAAAAAGGAGCTTATATATTTATAAATGCCAAATAAATACCATAGGCCACCCAACGCCCCCTCCCAGACAGGACCGTCTCCCCAAGCCCTAAGTTTCTAGGGTCTGAGACATCTTGGCCCCAAGCTACAGCCCAAGAGCAGCTGCCAGTCTGGGCTACCAGGGAACTGAGTGGAGATGATCTGTCCAACCAAGATTCACTCCCTCTATGTGAGGGACCCCCATAGCCATGGGCCTGTGTCCCTGTATAGGGCCCTAAGGGTGCCAGACTCAGGGAGAGAAGGTGGTCATCTCGAGTGAGACCCGCTGCCACAGCTCCTTGGTCTGTTTGCTGCGCTTGAGGTTCTGTAGGATGTCGTTGAACTGCATCATGCCCATGGGTGTCAGGCAGAAGGCGCTGCGGGCACTGCGGATCGCATTCACAAAGTCGTCGTAGTCGGCAGGGGTCAGGTGAATCAAGCGGTGGTGGATGTACTGAAGGACGTGTGTAGGGTGAGCCTTGGTACAAAGCACAGAACCACACCCCTCCTCCCTTATACACTAAGCACTCTGGTCCATAACTACCCAGGAGGTACTCCACCCTGCCCTGTACTTCCTGGATTGTCACCTGCATGTATGCCTGCTGGCAGCGCTGCACCAGTTGGTGGAAGGCCGGGGCACGCAGATGGTTGTGGGCATGAGCGGGGCTCAGCCGCTGCAGCGTCTCCATGACGATCTCCTGCAGCACAAACGGGCTCAGCACCCCCTTGGCTGCCCCCACACAGAACTGGTGCACGTAGTTCACTCCTGGGGGGCAGGGGGGGAGGGGCATGAGACGGGGGTGGCCACCTCTGCCCTAGGGACCCAACTTACATATCTCAGCTCTGGTCTGGCCTGGCAGAGAGCCTCCCTCCACCCTAGGAGCTGAGGTAACCCTCCACCCCCCGCGCACGCACACATACCCGACCAAGGCCTCAACTCTGAGCAAGAGCTAGGAAGGAGGTCTGGGATAGGAAGGTGGAGGGAGCAGGTCGGGGGGACAATGGTCCTGGGGAGGGGAGGTGTTACCCAGCTTTGCTGCCAGCCCCAGCAACCATTTGACATCATCAGTGTAAGGGGGGGAGCGGGAGAAGTTGTTGGGGTGATCGTTGTGTGCCCGGCGACCCAGCATCTCTAGTGCCAGCATTCCTGAGAGATAAGGGTGAGCACATAGTAGGGTGCATCCTATTATTACCCTCTACCCCAATATCTGATCCCATATTTGACCTCATAATAAGCAAATTAAGAGCTAGTAGAAGGGGTCCACTGAAGGAGTACAGAAAGGAACCTCCTCTCACCAACACGGTAGGCAGCATGCAGGTGGTGCAGGCTGTGTGGATTGACAGGTTGACTATGCGTCTCCTCCTCAGGTGGTGGAAAGCCCCCACTAACCAAAGGGCTGGGCTGTGTGGTCAGGGCAGGCAGTGAGGCACCCTGGATGGCTGGAAATGTGGATGCTGGATGGACACTGCTCACTAAGGGTAGAATGAAAACCATGTGAGACCTAGCACAAAGAGGGACAGAGAAGACTCCCACCCTACCTCCCCTGTCCACTGTGCCTCCCCTCCATTCACCTGTTCCCTGTCCCCACAACTCACAGGCCACACTGGTGGGCAGTGGGAGCCCTGGCTCTGTGTGGTAGGGATGGACTGTGATGGGTGCCATGGAAGGGACAGGGAAAGACACAGCAGTGGCAGCAAGTGAGGGAGGTGTCACTGAGTAAGGGTACTGAGCCCCCAGGAATGCAGGATGCACACCCTAGAGGCAGGGGGAGAAAGAGAAGGAAGATATCAAGTTATATAGTAGGATATAGCTCTGCCCCTTCACCCTGCAAATGGGTATCCCTACACTTATCTTAGGCTGGGTCCTCCAGATTCCCACCACCTCGTCAGGACTTTTGGAAGTATTATTATATTCCCAGAGTACTACCCCACTCCAACCAACCCTCCATGAACTCCCAGTGTGTTTCCACATGTCCCACCCTGAACACAGCAGGATACTGGTCTCACCTGTGGGTATGCAGAGCTGGGCACAGGGAAGACGGCAGGCCGGGGCATATGAGGCATGGGATGGGCAGGGTGAGCTGGGTGGGTGAGGTACTGAGGGCTACAGGGCAGGTGGGGCTGTAAAGCAGTATAGGGGTGCAGGCCAGGAGAGTGACCATGCCCCAGTCCTGGACCTGGATATAAACTGGACCCCACTGAAATGACTGGAACCACTGTGGCTGCTGCTGTCACTGCTGCTGCCGCCACTGTAACAGGTTCAGTCCCTGGGCCCCCCCTGCCCTCAGGCAGCCCCCGCCCAGCCTCCCCAGCTGCCCTGATCCCAGTGGCACTACAGCTTGTAGCCCCCTCACGGGCTGTGGATGAGCCACCTGCTGTTTGCTCATATAGCCAGAACCACTGGTGAGCAACCTCAAACAATACTTCGGGGTACACGCCCCCACCCTTAGCCGCCTCTTCCACTGCCATGCAGGCCTTCTCCAACATCAGGTTATCCTGGAAGGGAGGGGCACAGAGTGTTAAGTGGGAAAGACTTTATCCCAGGAATGTTGTCAGATGACATTCCAATGGCTCCCTCTGAGTTAGCTGGTTGTGGGTAGGCATCAGAGGTCAGGGTCAATGCTCAGTTACTGCTTCAGATGCTGAACAAATACTTGCTGACCAATAGAAGTCAAGACCCAGATAATAGTCCCAGTTCCAAACTAATGTAATCACCCCTCCCCATCCATATCTCATTCTCTCTCTGAGGTCTTCCCCAAGTTTTCCATTCTGAGTAACCATCTTGGTCTCTAAACTACAAGCCTCTATTTCCTTAACAGTAAAATAGGAATAATCCTAACCTTAGGATATGATAGGTATGAAAGTATATTACAGATTGAGCATTCCTAAATTCCCAAATCTAAGACTTTCTGAGCACCAACCTGATGCCAAACATGGAAAATTTCTCACCGTGAAATTTGGTTTCATGCACAAAATTGTTTAAAATATTGTGAGATTACCTTCTGGCTACGTGTATAAGGTGTATGAAACAAATTTCATGTTTAGACTTGGCTCTCATCCTCAAGATATCTCATTATGTATAGGCAAATATTCCAAAATCTAAAATCTGAAACACTTGTGGTTCCAGGCATTTCAGATAAAGAATATTCAACCTGAAATGTTAAAATGTCAATATAAAAGGACAAACTGGATACTCTGTGAACCCTCTTTTTTTTTTTCTTTGTGGTGCTGGGGATTGAACCCAGGGACCTGTGCATGTGAGGCAAGTACTCTACCAACTGAGCTATATCTCCAGCCCTACTCTGTTAACTCTTGAAGATAGGAATCAAGAACTGGTTCCTCCATTTAGGCTTGGCAACACACCTATAGTCCCAGACACAAGGGAGGCTAAGATAAGAGGATCACAAGTTCTGAGCCAGCCTGCACAACTTCAAGACCCATTTTCTTATGACTACTCTTCTAAAAGAGTAGTCATAACAGTAGTCATAACTCTTTTTTAAATTTTTTTTTAGTTATTGATAGACAGTGCTGAGAATCGAACCCAGTGCCTCACACATGCCAGGCAAGTGTACTAATGCTCAGCCCCAGCCCCAGCCTCAAGACCCCTTTTCAAAAAAAAAAAAAAAAAAAGGGTCCTTCACATTTCCCCATGCCCAACATTCCTGCCCAGGTCCCCAGATTGCCTTTAGAAATACCTGCTCCTTGCACTGCACCAGAGCCCGCTGGATTTCATTGGGGTTCAATGCATGGGCATGAGGCAGACAGCTTAAGGCCAGCTCTGCCGCTGCCCGCACCATATTGGAGTCTCGTGCCCGTGATGCTCTGTCAGCCAGGGATGCAACCTCAGGGGGTGTCAGATGCCCATCCCAGCATTCTACCAGTATAGTCAGGGCTGCACTGCCAATCTCCATTGCCTGCCCTTCAGGGAAAGAGCACAGTGGGGTTAGTGTGGGCACCACTGGAGTGTAGGGATGATGTCTCTCTTTAAATCAGTATTACCCCAAAGTTAAGGCTCTTGTCTCCACCAGTTAACCCCACTCCTATACCCAAATCAGGACATTAGATTTACCTGTAATCCAGGAGACGTGAGAAGAATAGGTACGTGACAGCCAGTTGGGAGAAACAAAGTTGTGCAGGCCAAGGGCATAAAGCCCAATCTCGAAGGCGCAAAGGTGCAGGTTGCGGTGAGGACCCTGGTGGCCCCCTGAGGAAGATGGATGTGTGAAAATGGAAGTGCTGCTGTTGCCCCCTGCCTTGATCAGCACTGTCTTCGCCAGCTCGAAGTAGAAGTGTGCAGCTGCCTCTGACGGCTGATTGGGTACATGGGGGGCATGACTCTCTGGGCGGCGGCCCTTGTACCTAAAGGGGGCAATGGGGTAGGGACGGGGATGGGGTTTCTTTGAAATGAGTGTCCAGGTAGGTTGAGAAGGACCAGGGCAAGGGAGGAGGTTAGGGACAATGGTTGGATTACACTAGGGATGTAGCTCTGAGGGTAGTCCAGGTTAGGGGAGATAGGTATTTCTTCCAACTGACCTGCCAACTTCAACTGTCTTTGTGCGGGCCCCTCCACTGGCACTGGCCCGGCGACTTCCACTGGAGGATGAGGAGCCCAGGGAATCCGAGGAAGAGCTGCTAATGCTGTCACTGTCTTGTCCTCGACCCCAGGAGGTGGGGGCCCAGCCCCCTCGAAGTGGCCTCCGGCTTAAGGTGGGGGAACTATCCGATGTTGTTTCAGGGGCACTGCTGTCGATGCTAGCCATGCCTAACATCCCCCAAGACAAGTCAGTCTCAGAAATAGGAGTCCCTGAAGTCAAACTCCAACTTCAGGTATATCCTCCTCTCCATGTCATTCTATGGGCTGTCCTACCTGTATGCTTCTTCTTGGGCCGCCCTGGGGAGCCCCAGCCCCGTCCATTGTAGCCTCCACGACTGCCAAGTGCCAGGCGGCTTGGAACCTTTCCCTCTGGCCTTGGGGTCAAAGCTGCCTCAGATGGGAGACCCTCACATGGGGAATGAGGGGAACTTTCTAGGTGGGGAAAACAGGAAGTTGGGATGAGTCCAGGAAAGGGTACCCAAATATGGCTATATACCATTCATTCCCCTGCCCAGTGCCCCCACCTCACCAGGCACATTCTTCTCTGTGAATCCCTCAGCAGGGCCTGGCCCAGCCCCTGCCACATTCCCTGGCTGAGCAGGCCCTGCCGAGCCTGAGGTCAGTGGCTGCAGGGCCCCTGGGGCAGATGGGCCCCCGTGCTTTGAAGGAGACCTCTGGTTGGCTGTAGCTGGGCGGCTAGATGAGTAGAATGAGCTCAGCGTCTGTGGCTTATGCGTCTGGCTCTCTCGATCCAAGAGTTTATCTAAGATCTAGAGGACAAAGAAGCAGTGACAGGATGCCCTTTATCTCCTGATTTCTATTACCTTCCTTTCTCCTTGAAGCAGCCTAATGCTACCTCCTCAGGAGGACTTCCCCAAGTTATAGCTACAGGATAACCTCCCAGCTTACATGTCTTGGTATCTTCTGTAACACTTACCTCAGAACTGAATATACTGATATTCAATAAATATTGATATAAATGAATGAATGACTTTATGCTCTCTGCTTCTCTTCTTCCACCTCATGCCCAAGCACACCTATAAGAACCATTGGTCTCTTGTTCTCTATGAGAAGTTCCCAAGATTCCCTACTTACCTCCTATGGGCAGAATAGTACTTTCCAGAATAGTACTGGAAACTCCTGAGAAAGGTGGTGATATTTGCTCACTCCCTGTCTGTCAAAAGCCCAGTACCTCAGTCCCTTACCTTCTTGAGCTTGGCCTGGTCGTCCTTATAAGTGATCATGAGTGCTAATGCCAGGTCACCCTTCTCCCGACGTGTGCCTTCACATAGGAGGGGATGTTCTGCCTCGCTCACTGTTGTCTTCATCCCTGTGAGGAGAGCCTCATGGAAATTAAGAGTAGTCATAACTCCCAAGACAGCAAAGGCAAATAGGCCAGGATTCCCCAACCACCAACATGTGAAATAAGGGGTTCTTTTTGGCCCAACCAAATCACATGGTAAAAGGTCCCCGCTGTATATCATATTCAATTGAAGCTCTGTTTGCTTTTTTAAGACCTTTAACCTAGCCCACCCTATCCACCTAGCATGTACCTATCACTTTCTTTCTTTCTTTCTTTCTTTCTTTATTTATTTATTTATTTTAGAGAGAGAGAGAGAAGAAATTTTTAATATTTATTTTTTAGTTTTCGGCAGACACAACATCCTCATTTGTATGTGGTGCTGAGGATCGAACCCAGCGCCGCGCGCATGCCAGGCAAGCGCGCTACCACTTGAGCCACATCCCCAGCCCCGTACCTATCACTTTAGGGAAGTGGGCTCCTCACTTGCACAAAGATTTGACTGCACCTCTGTATATATTTGTTTTTTGATATGGGGTCTTGTTATGTTGCCTCAAACTTCTGAGCTCAAGTGATCTTCCTGCCTCAATCTCCTGAGCAGCTAGAATATAGGGTGCCACCATGGCACCTGGCTATAACTGAATCTTTATTTGTGGTGCTCCCCTGTCTAGAAGTTACTGATCTTTTAACTTACATTCCATGTTCTGTCACTTCCCTAAGGTCTTTTCCCTAGATTTTTGTTTTGTTGCCCTTAGAACACCCATAATTCACACACACATTTTTGCCCTATATTCCTGATTGTCTCATAGGCATTAGTTGGCTCACACAAATTATCCTGACTTTCCCATTATCAGACACCCCTCAGGAAGAGGATGCGATTTCATAACAGTTAAGGCCTGGGCAAGGCTTAGCTCATGGATATACTCAAAACACTGACAGACTCACCCAAGGCAGCAACTGCTGCTTCAAATCCTAGCTCCTCATCTCCAGGCAGCTCATTGCTCCAGTTGCGACTTGGGGGCCGGGAACCCGTGGGAGAAACCACTGGATAAAAGTTGGGGTAAGTCAGGCAGACAGAAGTACCAAGAATGCAAGGGAACCCGAGATGCTCATCATCCCAGACTTACCCACAAACCTGCCTAATGGGTCCTAAAGGTAATTCAGTCAGAGCCTTGGGGCTCTTGGCTTTTCCATACAGAAGGCGTCCCCTTCCCCATTTTCCCACTTACTGTAGGAGCAGGCACTGTACCTGGAGCACAGAGCACATCAAAGATGAAACTGGCCAACATGAGAGGCAACACAGGCCGATAGTCACAGAGTGTCCCCTCCCGAAGCTCCTCTGCCCGGCAGCGCATGGTACTCATCTCACTGGGACCCAAAGGAATTTTCTTGAGCAAGGCAGCCACCTCTGACTCCTGGTATGCCAGCTTCACCTGAGGGCACACATAAGGGGCTCATACCTCCTATGCCTCAATGGAAAGCGAGATGCAAGGATCTGAGGAGAACAAGGTACAAGGCTCAGACAGAAACTCTGACCTCCAAGGCCTTGGTAGAAGCTGGGGGCCGCTGTAGCTCCAAGGCAAACATGCCAACTCGGAAGGCCAGATTGTGGTGTTCTGGACGCTCACTTAGCACTGTCAACAGGAAGGCTGCCTTGGTCAGGGTGTTGGTAGCCACCCAGGTCTGACGGCTTGTGGATACTTTATTCTTCTTGCCCTACATAGAGAAGCATAAGGAAGCAGGCAGATGAATCTGACTCACCCCATGAAGGTAGGAACGGGATCTCACTTGGGGTGGGGCATGGGAGGTTAGGAGAAAGTGGGGGCCAGACAGGTAAAGGAGAGGGGTCTCTCTCACCTTAGCAGGGGGCGGCTCTACCTTGAGGTCAGGTGGGTTGGCTAACAGGTCTTGGGCAAGCTCCACAGTGAGACGGGAGGCCTCACTGCTATAACCATGAGCGTGCAGGGCCTCAGCACAGGCAAATAACACCTAGAGAGAGGACATGGGACCAGATGGGTTGAAGTGTCAACTTGCATAGGCATGACATCATGCTCACTCATGTAGCATACATTTCTTGAGCACTTGCTATATGCTAGGCCCTATGCTGGTCTCAGGTATACTATGAGCTCAGTTTGGTTAGAGAGACAGACATGAGCATACAACTAGTGTGGTGCCAGCAGTACTACTGGCAAAGGTCAAGAGGGGGACAACTGAGTAGTGTGCTCACTGGGACTGGGGCAGAGGGGTAGTAGAAGGAAGGACTATCCAGAGGTGATGGTCTTTAAGGTCTCTGAGACCTGAAGAAAGAACAGGAGCTGATCAGACAGGTGAGGAGAGAGCATTCCAGGCAGAAATGATAATCTGTACAAAAGTATGGAGGCAAGAAGGGGCACAGCAGGCTTAGGAATGGGTTGGCTGCATGGAAGATAAGGGACAGAATAGCCAGGCAAAGCCAGAGAAGTTGGAAAAGATCAGACCAAGTGGAACCTCACAGGTCATGCCAAGGACCCTCATTTTTTTTTGTAAGTTGTCAATAGATCTTTACTTTATTTATTTATATGCAGTGCTGAGAATCAAACCCAGGCCCTCACATGTGCTAGGCAAGCCACAACCCCAGCCCAAGGACCCTCATTTTTATCCTTAAGGGCAGTGGATTTTAAGTAGCAGAGTGACACAATCAAACATTTTAGTGGAAAAAAAAAATCAATGCAGAAACACTGAAGAGAATAGATGGCAGATGGGGATGTCAGGAGCCTGCTTTGGGATTCTAAGTTATGCCAATAGTCCTGACACTTCCAAATAGAGCCAGGGAGCCCCTCCCAGCAGTGACTAAGAAGCACCCACTCCTCCCTCCCTCAGTCCCCTCACCTCCATGCGGCTCTCCTGTTCCAGTGGCTTCAGCCCAGCAAACAGGTCGTGCTCCTCCCCAGCCCCGCCCTCGGCCTTCTCCTCCTCGCCCCCAGCCCCATCCTGGGCATTCAGGTAATATGCCTGGTAGTCATCATCCTCCTCTCCAATGGCAGGGGCTGCCTCTTTGGTTTTGGGAAGCCCATTGCCACTCTCATCTGTAGAAGGGAGGTCATCCCGGGTACAGACCTCCCCAGGTAGTAGGCTGGGGGGACCAGCAGAGGCTGTGGGAAGCTCAGGCCCTTCTGAGAAGTACACGCCACCATCTTCCTCATAAGTATCTGGGGGCTCAGGAAGGAAGGTGGATGGGCCTCGGGAGACACCAGGGGTAGGACAGGGTGGAGGGCTTTCTAGGAATCCACCAAAGGTGCTGGCCTCTGCACCCAGGGCCAGGCTGCTGTCATCCAGGCTCATCTCTGCCAGATCTGGCTCCAGGGAGCTGTCCTCACTGCTCAGCCGTCGCTTGCTCCCACTGCCTGCTGAGCCCTTGCCCCCACTGCCAGCCCCACCCAGTGCCTTGGCTTTGCCCC
This sequence comes from Marmota marmota marmota, assembly GCF_001458135.2. Lineage (NCBI taxonomy): Eukaryota > Metazoa > Chordata > Mammalia > Rodentia > Sciuridae > Marmota > Marmota marmota. Next base: position 5,348,820 of record NW_025999946.1, read on the forward strand.
CGCCTGAACCCAACTTATGCAAAGACTTATCTCCCCCTTCAGCTGAGAGGCGGCGGGGACCCCGCTGTGAGGAGGGAACCCCCTCACCCAATCCCTTGCGCTTGGGCCCAGGCTCCTTGGGCCGCACAGCTAGTTCAGTAGGAAGAGGTCGAGGCCTGTCCCGGGATTCTTCCAGGCCCCCAGAACGGGAGACTCCTGGACGTGGAGGCAAGGCTCGGGCCCAGCACAGGGCTAGCTTCCGGTCAGTGCCGCTGTAAGTGACACCAGGAAGTGGGTAGGCCTCTTCCCAGTTAAAGTAGCAGGCTTCCACTGCAGGTCGGAAGCCAGGAAAGAGCCGCTCTAGGGTCTTCTTGTGCTGTCCGCGCTTTACATTCTCAATCACCTTCAGTTGCCACTGGCGCAACTGTGCACACAGTTCCCGGCGGCTGTGGGAACAAAGGGCAGGAGGCTGCTGGGGGAACAACCCAGCAGTCTGCACTAAGAAGGGAAAAAGGGATGAAGTAGGTATATGCCCCAAAAAGGCATAGGGAAAGGATAGGGGGGAAACACTTCTTGAGCCAGCCCTCGGACACAGAAATTTTGGAAAAGGGATGCTTTTTGGGGAGAGGAGGAGAAAAGTCCTTCAGAAAATAGAACCATAAATCCCTAGTAATTCTTGGGCTGTGCACTCCCATTTCCCTAGGATGAGAATAATGGCACATCCCCATGTACAAGAAAATGAGGGCTCAGTTTGTCTTGGATTGGCCTAGTTAATGCTATGGGAAGTTTATAGGGAGACTCACCGCTGGGGGCTGAGGGCAGGGTCCAGCACAGCCAGTCTCCATAGTGTGACCATCTCGTCACACATGCTGGCACATGCATGAGCTGCCACTTCTGACTGCCCATTGCTACGGCCTGTGTGTCCACTGGCACTGCTGTGTGAGGCTGAGGTACGCACACTGTACCACCAACCTGTTATCTGGAGACAAAGAGGGGTGTGAGATGTACCTATAGCTCAAAAAGTCAGAGCAGCTCTCCCTGGTGTCCTTGTCAGAAAAAGGAGAATGAAGCTGGGAAGCTAAAGAACTACCATGGAGTTCTCCAACTCTGGGGAATTACCTGTTCGTAGGTGAGGCACTGGTCAGTAAGGATTTCCAGCAAGGGGGCAGCATTGCTATCCCTCCGCTTGAACATCTCCCGCACAATGCTAAGCAGGTTCCAGACGCCCTCTGGCTCACGACCTCTCAGAGGGCGCAGCAGACATGCCCATTCAGCAGCAGCTGGAGGCTCCGTGGAAGACAGATACATGGAGTTCACATCACTGTAAAATTAATGGAGCAGAGGGCCAGGTATTTAACATGGTGGCAGAGAACTACCATGCACAACACCCTGGATCCAATGCCCAGTACTCAAGAAAAAAAATCAGTAGAACAGAAGATGGTAACTAAGATGGGGCTGAATGAAGTGAGTAAAATCAATAGGGCTTTGACCCAAAAGAGGTTCAGTACAGGCACGGTGGCGTACACCTAAATCCCAGCAGTTCAAGAGGCTGAGGCAGGAGGATTGCAAACTCAAAGCCAGCCTTACAACTTAGCGAAGTACTAAGCAACTCAGTGAGAATCTGTCTCTAAATAAAATATAAAAAAGGCTGGGAATGTGGGTCAGTGGTTAAGCCCTCAGTTCAATCCATAGTACCAAAAAAAAAAAAAAAGAGGTTCTGACCCCAAATACAGAGTAGACGGGGAATGGGATGACCATAAAAAAAATCTAGAACTTTCTCATCTGTCAAAGGAAGAAAAATGACCCTTATTCTACCACTCTGTGACTATACAAGATCATCATCATCCAGTGATTGGTCAATGACATTTGTGTGCCAGGCACCACACCAGTGCAAAGAGAAGGTAGGGAACACAAGCATTAATAAAACAAAGGAGCAGGGGTTGTGGCTCAGTAGTAGAGCATTCGCCTAGCATGTGCAAGGCCCTGGGTTCAATCCTCATTAAAAAAAAAAAAAAAAGGATCTGCCAACAGCCTAAAGGATGTACCCCAGCAACCACAGACTCAATACGCAGAGATCCAATTTACCTGAAGACCACAGGAGAGGGACCACAGAACTTGTGCAACGTCTTCTTGATATTGTCGGTCAGTGTTGACTCATCCAAATACCAAGTGCTCTGGTCCGAAGCTGAGGGCCCTGCTGTGGGATCTGGGATGACAGGCAGTCAGTCACCTACTGATAGGGGCCTGGACTTTCCTGACAATAGTAAGCCTTAGCAAGCAGCACTCTGTATTATCAGCCTACTTTCTTCCTACTGCCCTTCTTTCTCACTACACTTACCTGGGGCTCCACACACTGTATTAATGGCTGTTGACTGGGAGGAGAGGAGTTCATCCAGGAGACGCTGAGCTGTAGGGAGGATCTGAGGAGAAAGACACAAAGGTAGAAAGAATAAAGTGTAGATGAACCCAAGGAGTCATCTGGGCCTAACAGTAAGGCTGATATGAGGATATGCAGCTAATTGTGGAAGGGCATGACAACCTCACTCACCTGCTGAGGGAGCTCACTGATGAGATACTGAGCAAACTTCTGCAGCTGGTCCCTCTGCAGTCTAGATAGGGACTCTGAGACTGGGGCACGCAGGCAGACTGCAGAAGCCTAAAGGGGACCCAGAAAGAGAGCGATTTAAGAAAAGCCTTTTGCTGAAGGGGAACAGAGGACAGGCAGGCAGAACAGGGGAGGCAAGGGGGCTCACATTGTGGCCAGGCATGCAGCAGAGAAGGGGGAAATGGAGCGTAGGATAGGGCCAGGATAAATTGGGAGGGCCTCACGTTGTGGATGCGGAAGAGACAGAGTGCCACGACGTGAGTACACCATTTGGCCCCAGCCCCACAGGTACAGCTGCAGGAAGTGACCCGGCAGCGGTCAAACATCACAGCCACGTTGTAGGCCCCCTTTGGAGGAACCATCTGAGGTGGCACCACTGTAGCACTCAGGTGGAATCCTAGGAAAAATAATGGCACAATCAGGGATCTCTGCTCTGAACCTTGGCCCCGTAGTTATTCAGACAACATGCTCCAGAGTTTCTGCAATGGGTCTTCGTTTTTTTTTGTTGTTGTTTTTTTTAAAGATTTTTTTTTTTGTTAGACATAATACCTTTATTTAATTAATTAATTTATTTATTTTAATGAGGTGCTGAGGATAGAACCCAGGGCCTCTCACATGCTAAGCGAGCGCTCTACCACTGAGCCACAACCCCAGCCCCTGGGTCTTTGTTTTTTGTTTGTTTGTTTTTTTTGATGGGGGTAGTGGGAGGTACTGGGGATTGAACTCAGGAGCACTCAACCACTGAGCCACATCCCCAGCCCTACTTTCTATTTTATTTAGAGACAGGGTCTCACTGAGTTGATTAGTGCCTCGCCGTTGCTGAGACTGGCTTTGAACTCACAATCCTCCTGCCTCAGCCTCCCAAGCTGCTTGGATTATTGGTGTGCATCACCGTAACTGGCTGCAATGGGTCTTTAATTCATAACAGGTGAATGGGGGAGCAAAGCTGCCACAGGCGTGATGGGACCCTTACCTATCTGCAGTGGATCCTTTACAGCCCTCATGCGGAACAGCTGATCCCCTCGCTGGAACTCATCTGCACTGCCATTGGCCAAGCACGAATACAGTCTGAAGGGAAGAGACGAGGCCACAACACAACAAATAACCTTTCACAGACCCTATCAGAGACCACAATGCCCTAAGTACTTTCTCCTCATTGTCACTCTTTTTTGGAGGAAATCCCAGGCACTCCCTTCTCTACTGGATTTTTCTCATTACATCCCCAAATACAATATCTCCTTTGTTTTGTAGAAAGCCCAGAAGACAGTGTGGGATATCAGGACCCCACTCCCCACCATCAGTCCTCTGTCCTTACCGAATGTCCTCTTCATTCTCAGGGAAGCTCCAAAAAGCAATTCGGAGCTGGAGTTGCTCAGGCACTGGAGGGTAAACTTTCTCCACCACTTCAAACGGGATGTGAAATGCCACCTGCTTTGCTGATAGCTCCACCAATGGGATTACCAGTCCATCTTTGGAAACAAAAGTTGGGGTAGGGGAATTGAAGAGGAAATGAAAAGGGCCATAATCACTTGGCACCATCCTGGGCCCTATCTTCAATATGAAAGAAAAGGGAGTCCTGGATGGAAATCCCATGAACCCTCTTGTAAGGGGACATTAACCCTAAAAACTTCCTCTGGGAAAGGGGAGCTGGGCAGTCCCCAGTCTATAGCCTGCTATTTCAGGCTCAGAAAAGAAGATACAAGGGAGATTCAGGAAACTCCTGGCCAGACAGATGTGTTCGTTGGGCTTGGCATCATATTTCCTACATACCCAAAGCAGTTCAGATTCATATTACATTGTGAATTTCTCTCCTTTGGCATTCTTAATTCTGATTGCCTGTTCTCTATCCCTTTTTCTCTAAAACAGCCACCTATTTAAGAAGAGAAGATAAGCCAGAAAAGTTAAGCAGGGACCTCAAGAACCAAGAAGCTGACCTAACCTCTGACCTCCCACAATGGAAGCCCTGGTGGAAAGACAGGTATCTCAAGGGGACTTAGCTGCTACTCCTGGAATCACCAGGAGCAGGATGGAGTTACCATTCAAGAAGGTTCTCCACACTGCTTTAGTCAAAACAAGTAATATTAAAACAGGCTGCACACTTCATCAAATGACTAGCCAGATTAGAAGATGGATCCGAAAATCTCAGAACTGAAAAGAATCCTTTTTTAAAAACATAAACACTTTTACAAAAATAAGCCACTGAAAGTAGCCATGGATTGGGTTGAGGGGGTGGATGGGAATGACACACTTTTCCAGATTTTAACCTGTTCAAGATGATACCAATGTTGAAAATGTTCGCTACTATGACTTTAGTTACTTCCCCAGAGAATGGGAGCTCTTAAGACCCAAGGCCACCCACACATGCAAATATGAAAGAATCAGGGAAACCATAGAAGACCCACAGTGAAACTGCTTAGGATCTGTGTCTGTGTGCGCACGCATGCATGTGTACACACAAGCATGTGCTTTCTCTTAAACTGAGGTTGAATACTACCACTTGTGCCCACTCCTAAAAAGTGACACATGTACATTTCACTCCATTCCAAAAGAGCACCAAAAATCTCTACAGGGCAGCTTGGAAAACAGAACTCTTGGAATGACCTGCATAGGCTCACACAAATTAAACCCCTCAACTGCTGAGGTCCAGGGCAAAAACTGCTGTGAGTAAGGCAGGGAAAGGATGTGATGAGTCCTGAGCCTGTGGAGTTTCTTATCTTTACTTTCTTCCTTTCCATCCCCTCTAAATAAAGCAAAATTCTTCACAGCACTAATCACTTATTTCTCAGAAAGATCCAAGAATGAAAGAATAAAGCAAGAAAATGTTTCATAAAGAGAGCTCAGAGACAATTATCCACATTCTTGACTAGGCCCTGATATGGAAATCTAAGGCTCCCATTCAACAGGTCCCAGCCTTGGCTTCTGACAGATGTTCCATATGGCCAGCAGCAAAACTCTGATATAACCCCATGAACTATGGAGTCTCTTCTCATAGGCCAGTTCACCTCCACTTTCTTCTAGGTGGGATGATCCCCTCTTGGAGCAGTTGAGATGAGAGATCAACAGCCTGAAGCAAGAAGCTTCCTAAAGCACTTTGCAATGGAGTGACACACCTCAAGTGGTCACTTCTTCACAATCCAACCCTTAACCACATTCCCTTCTACCTTCTGGTTTTCTAAAGGCTGACCTCAGTTGAGTATTCCCAAATCAGAGATCGGATTCCTCCCCCTTACTCCATCTTTAAGGCAAAGGAACGACAAAAGATCTTTCTGTCCAACCCAGGATTCCCTGCCACAACGCATCTCTCTCTCTCTCTCTCTCTCTCTCACACACACACACACACACACTTGCATGGAGAAGTCAGCCCACCTCCGGAGGGCCGGAAAAGCGACTCCTGAAAGCAATCCTAAGGTTGGGACAGCTCCCAGTCCCGGACAGCTCCCAAGCAAGGCCCAAACAGAGCCTGTCCGCTCCCCTCCCCCCACCCCACCCCGTGCACCCTCACCTCTCATTCTGGTACCGCCACTACCACCTCCTCCACCGCCGCCAGTGGGGGAATTGGGCCCCGCCGACTGTTTGCGCCATCCNGGTGGCCGGGGTGCTCAGGGCGGCCGTGCCGGGCGAAGATCCCAAGCCTGAGAGACACGGGACCAGGCCTCGCCCAACAGCGAGGTACGAACAGGGGTTGTGCCCAGTCTCCGAGACTCAGGGCCCGGACGAAGCGCTGGGCGGCCGGGGCCTCTAGGCGGCTGCGGAGCCGCCTCCCCCATCAGCTGATCTGAACTTCCGGCCGCGCCGGCCATCACCACTTCCGCCCTCGCGCTCTTGAACTGGACCCCATACGGGCGGGTGTAGGAGACATGTTTGTTTGTATTTAGTGCCTGAGATAGAACCCGGGGCGCTTACCACTGAGTTACATCCCCAGCCCACCCTTTTGTTGAGGCAGGGTATCATAAGGTTGCTGAGGATCTCGCTAAATTGCGGAGGCTAGCTTCGAACTTGAGATTCTCCTGCCTTAGCCTTCCGAGTCGCTAGGATTGCAGGCATGTGCCACTACGCCTGGCTGACATGTTTGTTTAACTGCTACATTTCCTGCTTTTTTTTCCTCGAGCCTACCGTCACACACCATAAGAGGAAACCAGTCCCCAACGATATATTAAACGACTACAGATTCTAGCAATAACTTGGTGTCCATAAAGTCCCGAAGGAATAAACAGCGGCTGTGCATGTCGGGAAGCGTAGGATGTCAAGAGATGGCACAGGAACCATTGGTCGGAGGTATTGGCCTAACTCGGGATAGGCCCTGGGGCCGCATCAGCTTCTGGGAATTGTAGTCCAGAAGCTTGCAATTCCCCAGACTTGTATGGGTCTAACTGGGGAAACCCCAGGAAAGAAGGCATTTGATTTCAGGAAATGGTTTTTCTTTTTGTCAGTGAGGCCTTTGAGTCCAGGAATTCTTTTATTTATTTATTTATTTATTTATTTATCTATCCATCCATCCATTTATTTATTTTTTAGTTACAGATGGTCAAAATACCTTTATTTATTTTTATGCGGTGCTGAGGATGGAACCCAGTGCCTCACACATGCTAGGCAAGCACTCTACCAGGGAGCTATACCCCCCAGCCCCTCAGTCCAGGAATTCTTAATCTTTGTGTTATAGACTGTTTAGCAATCTGGTGAAGTCCACGGTCCTCCTCTCACTGTTTACAAATGCATAAAGTAAAACAAGAATTTTACAAAGGAAACAAATTATGATTAAATACAATTATCAAAATAATGAGGGCTGGAGATGTAGCTCAGTTGGTAGAGTGCTTGCCTTGTCTGAAGGAGGCCCTGGGTTCAATCCCCAGCACCAAAAAAAAAAAAAAAAAGTTATTGAAACAAATTTGTAACATAATAATGCTTCTTTATTTGCATGTTAAATTACAAGATCCGGCTAGGGGTGGAGCTCAGTGGTACAATGCTTGCCTTTATGGGCAAGGTCCTCTCTCAGCACCACACACACACTCAAAAACAAAAACAAAAACAAAACAATAAATGTAAGATATAACTACTATAATCTTGAAGCTAATAAATGAGTATAAATTACATTTGAGTTTTATTTATTTATTGTATACTGGGAATTGAACCCATAGGTGCTTTACCACTGAATTACATCCCCAGGGCTTTTTATTTTTTGCGACAAGTTGCTTAGGGCCTTGCTAATTTGTTGAGGTTGGCCTCAAACTTATCCTATTGCCCCAGCCTCCCAAGTTGCTGGGAATACAGGAGTACACCATCACACCTGGATCATTCTGAGATATTTTTAATAAACTGTAATATGGTATGAAAATACCATGATTGGGGCCAGGGATATAGTTCAGTAGTAGAGTACTTCCTGGTTCAAGACCCAACTCAAAAACAAAACAAACACAAAAATCTCCTAAATCTAGTCCAAAGGGCCTCCTATAGCTAGAAGGCTTAGCTTGCAGAACTAGGCAGTAGGCACAGTGCTCTAGACATGAAATACAAGGAGTATGTGAATAGGTACTGGGGGATAAAGAGGAAAGACCCCTCTTTAATAATTATCCCACTGGAACATTAAAAACTCCACTGATCACTTTGTCCTTCATTCATTACTAAAAAGTACATAGAAAAGGTTAACTCAATTATACCTGAAAGACCAGAATACACATAAAGTGCTATGTGCAATTGTTCCTAAATACCAGGAGATTACAAAAATAAACACCTTTGGTAACTTGAGAAAACCGAACAGGCAATACAACAGAAGATGATTGTCAATCAAGCCTGTTTCACCATCTGAAAGAGTCTAGTGGGAGGTCACTGGAATATCAGGACAAATAATAATCAGCTCCATCTGGTTATTGCTAAGTAGAAAAAGGAAATACAGTTGCCAGAGCTTTTTGACTTTTTTTAAAACAGTGGCTAAAAATGGATTTTTTTCTATTTTTGAATGAGATCGGGTAATTTAAAAACATGTTTTTATCTACATGGACCACATAAAATATATCTGAAGAACCTCTGGATCACCAGTTTGTGAACTTCATTAAGGGAGGACCTTGAAGGGGTTGTGCACAAAATAAGTACTCACTAAATACAGATGATGGCAAAAAGCTCTACGTATGGGCAAACTTCAACATTCTTAGTAACCAAAGCAAAAGCACTAAATGGTATAAAGGATTCTAAGGCAGAAAAAGACATCTTGTCCACCCTAGGGCAAATCGGGAAGAAAAGACCTTCCTGGAACTAAGAGAGAATATAGGATTCAAGAAAGGAGAGAAGTCTGGGGAATATAGCTCACTGGTACAATACCTAGAATTCCAGAGGCCTTGGGTTCCATCCCTCCCACACACACACATACAAAGAAAAAGAGTATCTAGTTCACAACAAAAGGCCAATTTCTCTTCAGAGAATTTTATTTCAAGATAAACCATAATTTCCATGTAGACTGTAACTCCAAAGTGCAAAAAAAAGGGTATCACCTCATTTTACCCTTGGAAGAGAGCATGACAGTGCAAACATCTCTAAAATGCCTCTGCACAGTGTTCAGAAGTGATAGTCCAATCATTGAAAATGCTTCTCCACTTTCAGCTGAGATGAGGTTTGTTAGGAAACCTTTGTAATAATTTATTCAATTTCTTGGGAGGTAAACTCCCATACTCTCCCATGGTCTCCTGGACTGATCTCATTTTTCGTGTTTCCTAAAAACAGAATAAAAACAATAACAATTCTAAAGTATGCCCTAGGCACATAGTTTTTATTTTTCAATGCTCCGAAGTACACTAAGGTATTAACCAATCCAGAGACATTTGTGTAAACAGCTTTCAACAAAAGGGACTTGGGACCTACAAGTAACTATGACCTGAAGCTACTATTAAAAGCTAGCAGTTGTAGGCTAGGGATATAGTTCAGTTGGTAGAGTGCTTATCTTGCATGCACAAGGTCCTGGGTTCAATCCCAGGGACCATGAAAGAAAGAAAAAGAAAAGCTAGCAGGTGCCACGTGCCATGTAATCCGAACAACTTGGGAGGTTGAGGCAGAAGGATCACAAGTTCAAAGCCAGCCTCAACAACTTAGCAAGACCTTGCATCAAAATTTTGAAAAACGGGGGGTGGGCTGGGGATGGCTCAATGGCTAAGTGCCCCTGGATTCAATCTCTGGTACCAAAAAACTAGAGGTTAAATCCAAGTTGGAAACCAAACTGTCCTTAGATAAGTTCAACAATCTATTTAAGCAGCAATTTAAATTTGCTCAGGTGATTTTTCCATTCATTACTTCTTTGACATTCTCAAAATTCTACAACGTGGTTTCTAATATTGACAGTAAAACTAAAGTTCAGAGAAGTGAAACAAATCGTTCAACTGTTATTTTTGTCACTTTGGCGTAAAGCAGATCACAAATTAAAGAGAGGACCTTTCCCATCACCTAGCAAAAAGCATGGAGAACTATTTGTATCCATCCCCCTGTTCTTTTCTTGAGAAGGATCCCTAGGAGCTGTCACCTGAGCCCTTGCAGCACAATCGAAGAAGTCCTGGATCTCTTTCCTGCACGCCTCGTCGCGGAATTCATTCTGCTTCCAGCAAGCCATCATGACCGACATCTCCGTGATACAGGTCGCCTCTGGAGGGGAAGAACTGAGGGACTCTCAGTCACAAAGAGACCTATCTTCCCGCCCTCCTACCCAACCGTCCTTACCCCACTCCGGTTCCCGTTCCGGGGCCTCCCAGGCTCCGATTGCTCACCGCCCTTCTCCCGGCGCCGCTCTCCAACTCGGTTAGCTAGGATGAGGGGTTTATTGGGCTTCAGTACAGGCCTGCGGGGGTTCCCAAGCCGCGCCAGGCGACCTCGCAGACTGGGAGTCGCCATTGTGTACTGCGCTCCCGGCAGGCTCCGCGGCGTCGTGCGTGACCTCGCGTGACCCCTACTGGCTAGTCCAGGCTCGCTGTGCATCTCTTTTTCTGGCCTCCGCAACAACAGCTCTGGGTTCGAAAGCCTGCGGATCTATACACGTTTGCAGGTTAGGAGACGAGCCACTCCTCTCTGGGGACCGTGGTCTTGCAGGAAAGGGTCCTGATAAACACTCGTTTCTGATGGTGGCTGACTGGTCTAGAGGGTGATTGACGCGTACAAAGATAAAAGATAGGAGCGAAATAAAATGTGAGTCTTTAAGACGTTAGGTCCCTGGGATATAGCTCAGTGGTAGCGCGCTTGCTTAGCATGCGCCAAGGCCCTGGGATCAATTCCCAATGCTGCGAAAAATACCCGATGAGAGATAGGAGTCCCCTGTGTTTCTTTTCTCCTTTGCTAGCAAAGCAAAGCAATAAAATTTCTTGCTCCTTAAAAAAAAAAAAAAAAAAAAAAAAGATGTTAGGTGGAAAAAGATGTTTTTAACAAACCTTCAGGAACTGTTTTTTACTTTTAGTACCTCTCTGAAGCCACAAAGAAAAATTAAGCTCATTTATCTTGTAACAATACCGCTCACTCCTTTGTAAGGATCCCATTGGGTGGGGTAAGGTTTAAACGCTTACACATTCATCTTTAATCCTCTCATCAGTCCTGTTGAAGCTACCATATAGTATTTAATAGACTGGGACTTTTTTAGTTGTGATGCATCAGACTTAGTTTTTTGTTGTTGTTGTTTTTATGTCTTTAGTTGTTAATGGACCTTTATTTTATGTATTTATATGCGGTGCAAAGTGGACCCAGTGCCTCACACGTACTAGGCAAGCGCTCTACCACTGAGCTACAACCCCACCCCCAGACTTCGTTCTCATTTATATTTTAGTACGGGGATGGAACTCAGGGGTACTCCACCACTGAGCCACATCCCCGGCCCTATTTTGTACTTTATATTTAGAGACAGGGTCTCTCTGAGTTGCTTAGCACCTCACTGATGCTAAGATAGGCTTTTAACTTTCGGATCTCTTGTCTCAGCCTCCCAAGCCTCTGGGATTTCAGGCGTGCGCCACCGCACCTGGCTCAGACTCAGTTCTTAACGACCTAAAATTCAGCCCAAAGATGTGCCAGGAATTCTTATGGCATTTCCAAATGAGCTCCAAGAAATGTTTCTATAAAAGGAGTATATTTTGAACAAGTCTTTAGTTCATGTGATGACTAATTTGGAGGAGCAGTATTTACTTCGATGTGTAAATTTGTGTTAAAATCATTTATCACAGATGTTTAGAATCTTCCCATTGATATCTGCATGGCTGGGTTTCTTCCCTTCAGTCTGTTCATGTCAGAGAACCTTCCCTCACTTCTCACACCCCATCACCATCAACCTGTTTTCTTCAGAGCACCTGTCATAGTCTGAATTTATTTTTGTTCATGGCCTTATCTATCTGCAACATCCATTTTAAAATGTAAGCACTATGAGAGAAGGAGTCTTGTTTGTGTATCATCTTTGCTGAATCTCCAGTGCATAGAATAGTGTTAATACTTCTTAAAAGAACACATTTGAAATATTTTTATAAGTCTCCAACTGTATCATGCCCAAACCCAAAAAGTAACTAAGCAGAAGACATTGTTTAAAAAGCAGTTTATTATACAAAATGAAACCTGAGATAATAAAAATAGCAACACTTGCAGGAATAAAGACATTAGCCTTGTGCTCTACCCCCACAGTAGAGCACAGTGTAAATAAGAAAGATTCCTACCAGGCACTTCTACCATCAGTAAGCACAGCCTGCAGCAAATATACTGCTGCTGTATACACAGCAAGCTGGGCCCCAAACCACAAAAAAATTAACATTGCTTGCTTTCTCCATAGGGAAAGTGAAACTTTTAATTGATAAGTACCAGGGTGCCATTCCTAGTAGTTTTTTGTTTGTTTTTGTTTTTCCCATATAGAAACATAGCACCTGATTTACCCTGCTTTTTGTGAATACTTAACATGGTTAAAAGGAATAGGGAAGAAAGTCTGGGAAGACCTGAGCACAAAGCAGGCCTGAGTCTTCAGCAAACCATTCAAAAACAAATGGCCTACTTTGTGTATAAAAGTGCTAAAGGAATGCTAATGTGAACTGGCAGTTAGGAGAGGTAGGGATTATTCTACTTCTTGCATAACCATCACTTACCCTTTTTATTGCACAGAATGCAATCTGAGTTCTAACCTAAGTTTGTACTTATGCAATATGTATTTTGCAATGTGAATCAGCATCTGCACTGAAACAGATTGCAAGCTTAGAAATCAGAGTCCTGTGTGTGTTTTTTATGGGTGCCAACTATATCAAATTTTAACAGATGTATTTTTGAAGGTCTTTTTTTGTTCTTTTCTGCAAGAGACAAAACAGGTTAAGAAAACTTTTCCTACTATGATAAAGGACATCTTTTATCATTTTAAGTGTAAAATGAAGGGCTGGAGGTGTAGCTTAGAGGCAGAACTCATGCTTATTAGTATGTTCGCAGCCTTGGATTCAATCCTCAGCACCATTAAAAAAAAAAAAAAAAAACAACCTTGGCAATGAAATACAGCCTAAATTACAGTTTTTCTTGATCACATCCACAGATGCTACAATGTTAAACATGGACCTAGTTGTTGAAGCATCTAACATGCATATATATCTCCCTATCTACATATAGATATGGACATATATAATTTTATAATCAGATATACTGATAAGCTACAGAACTTCTCCAGTGGTAATTTGCTAATATATTACAACCAGAGTTGCTCTAATATCCAAAGTATTCTTTTTTGTTCCACTACTCCAGGGAAAGCTCATGGTCTCCTTACTCACTAGACTATCTGTTTGAGCCACAGGAATAGAAGGGCTTGGCTGCATCCCTAAATCTAAGGTTTTTATTAGCCAGCCACTTGTGGTGGCTTAAATTTCTTGCCTTGCCTCTTCATCTCTGAGTTTAGGGCTTTGGGTGTGCTCCATCTAACAGTAATTCTCTGTCCACAAAGCTGTATGGAATAGTTGGGCTATTCAACTTTTTCTGCTGTAATTTCCAACTTTAGTCTCCATCTTTGATCTAAAATAGATCAGAGGGCTGGGGATGTGGCTCAAGCGGTAGCGCGCTCTCCTGGCATGCGTGCGGCCCGGGTTCGATCCTCAGCACCACATACAAAGATGTTGTGTCTGCCGAAAACTAAAAAATAATAAAATATTTAAAAAATAAATAAATAAAATAGATCAGAGCAGTACATTATTGACATTGCATGTATCAGCTACTAAATCTGTTCATGAAATGAAATAGAATTCCAGATGTACCCTAAAAACAAACCAGCAGTAAAAAAGTGATGGCAAGGTTTATGTATCTCCATCTGAAATTGTGGGAAAAAACCTAAAACTAGAAAAAGGCCATTTAAAATAAACTATCTGATGTGAAAAGTAATGTAACAATATGAAAAATATGGCCCCAAGAGTTGGACACAGTGGTGTGCACCTGTAGTCCCAGCTGCTTGTAGGCTGAGATAAGAGGTTTACTTGAGACCAGCTCAGGCAACAGAATGAGATCCTGACTCAACCAAAACAAAACAAAAACTTCCTCAGAAAACCAGAATAAGCCTTGTATGCACAAGGCCCTGGGTTCAATCCCCAGCATCACCAAAAAAAACAAAATTAAAAAAAAAAAAAAAAAAAGAAAACCAGAATAAAACACACCAGAAGCTTTGCTTCCCTACCAGCTTAATAGTTCATAAAGCAAGAGATGAGGAAAAGAGATTATTGGGAAAGGTACAGAATAAGGAAGAGTTTGGGAAATAGAACAGAAATTTTAAGAAGTAACCTGGCCCATCTTACCTCAAAATTGAGAGGATGAAAGAGCTAGAGAAGTGAACAGTCCTTTAAAAACTCTTTTGGGCCAGCACCTTGTGTCAAATGGGTGTTTTAGGCTTCTGTTTCCCAATGAACCAAGAACTGGATGCCTCCATCTCTCCTGGAGACCTATTACCACATGTTGAGACCTTGGTAACACATCATTAAGATAACTAAATCCATGATAAGAGAATGTTTGTCTGGGCACAATGGCATGTGCCTTTAGTCTCAGCTAAATGGGAGGCTGAGGCAGGAAGAATTCAAGGCCAACCTGGGCAATGCAGTAAGCCCTTGTCTCTGAAAAAAGAAAAAAGAAAGTATGCCATGATAAAATAAGATCTCCTTAGATCTTCCAAGTAAAAAGCTCTTACAAGGGCAGTTAGAGATTTTGGTTCCTTTTCATGAAGATCTCATGCAGGTAATCCCAAAATTTACTCTTCTGAGTTTCATTGTTGTGGATCATGGCAGTGAGAGCTTCTCCCTGGTCCAGACCTTGCCAATAATCCTGCAGCCACATCTCCTTCCAGCTGAAATACCAAGTGGTATTTGGTATTAGAATCAGAGCATAGGGATGAATCCCACCTTTCTCTGAGTGGGGACAAAGAAATCATAAGCAGATACACTTCCTCTATCTAGGACAAGGTTCTCCTGTGAAGTGAAGGAAATGTGAGGTCAATCCAGTACTACCCCAAGTGTCAGAAAATAAAAGACTAACCTCACACAGTCTACCCAATAAGTAAAAATTCCTGACTTGCCGGCTTCTGGCTCCCAAATACTGAGGGAATTCAGAGGCAGGCATGGCAGGGACCAATCTATGGAAATAGTAGTTATCCCAAGACTTCAGATGATTATATATATATTTTTTAAATATATATATTTATTTTTTAGTTTTCGGTGGACACAACATCTTTGTTTGTATGTGGTGCTGAGGATCGAACCCGGGCCGCACGCATGCCAGGCGAGCGCGCTACCACTTGAGCCACATCCCCAGCCCAATATTTTAAGTTTCACCTTTATAGCAATAATCAAAATGAAGTTGCAGTGGCATCCAGTGTCTAAAAGACATAACCTAAATATTTTCTTAATGTTTCACATTGTTTTATATTTTACTCTAATAACTGATAGTATGTTCAACATAAACTGAATACAAATTACTTGGTGGAAGAAGATTCCTCCACCAGGACCATACTGTACCAGCAGCATACATAAGCAGCCCTCTGCTGCCATCCACTGTCCAAGTCAGCTTCTGCAGGCCATTCTATTGCTATAAGTAGCTTTACCATTTTCCCACTCCACATCCCATGAAGACCTTGTTTCCCAATGCCACCACCTTCTGTGATCTACTACTGTTGATTACTCACTTCCCTTCCAACCACACTGCCAATCATTGTTAATCATTAATCTTATGAAAGCATTCCTCCAATTCTGTCTAGTGTGAACATATAATTTATCATCCAAATCAGGGTTATTGTTTTTCCTCCTAGCACTGGGGACTGAATCCAGAAGTACTCCACCACTGAGTTACATTCCAGTTTTTTTTTTTCCTTTCTTTTGCTGAGGAGAATAAGAGAAAATTATGACATGGGCTCATTCTTTCTTTAAGGTGTCAACAAGAGTAATTGAGGAAACAAGGCAAAATGAAAATGAAAAATGATGAGTAAAAATGTAGAATATAAACAAGGCAATAACACGTGAGAATCAATTATTGTGGACAATGTCTGTAATGGTAGTCAAAAAAAAAAAAGCCACTTGAACCAGTACAGGCAGTGATGAGGGAGAAAGAAAGTTAGGCAGATAAACTGAGGCAAGACTATAAACAGCCTGTCTATCAGACTCAGGAGTTTGGGCTGTCCTGAAACCTGAAAAATCAACTACAGTAAGCAAGGAAGTAGACAATTTGATTTGACAGCTGCACTGGACGCCAGCAAACCTTACCTGTCATTCTCAGGAATCTCTTCCAAGTTACCAAAGCCAGGTTTGGGCATTGGGCAGTCCATGTGAGCGGGTTGGGCAATGTGAGGCTCAGGGACAGGGATGTCCCCAGGAGAGTCTGCATGGGCTTTCACGGCGTCCAGCCGAGTCAGTTCGTGGTCACAAACGAAGCACTCGAAGCCGTTCAGGTAGTTAGGCAGTAGAGGATCATTCACTCCCCACTCCCGTTGCTTCAAGCTATCCAGAAGGAACTGGTTGGTGATGCCCCCAGGTTGCTTATATGCCAAGTATTTCATATATTCCTCATCATTCTTATCCAGAAAGTCAATAAATTCTGCCAGCTTCTGAGGGGACTCAAAGTCGTCAATAAGGATGATGGAGTGGTTGTTCGGCATCCAGTCCCTCACAGAAGGAGAGCCGCGGTACACTGGAACTGCACCCAGATGCATCGGGCGCCACAGTTTTTCTGTCATGTAGTCGTTGCAGATGGCATTTTCGAGGGCCAAGTGGAACTTATAGCGGGACAAGAAAGCCAAGAGCTCTGGGTCCTCAGTGGTGGCTGTGGCCGTGTCCTGAAGCCGCGCGGTGGGCAGCTCCCGATTTTGCAGGCATTTGCCGTAGGAGTCCACCTGAGCGGAGGAGAGTACGGCTGTCAGAAGGGTTGGGCCTGTAGCCCTGGGCTCCTCCCGGCCCGCCCCCTCCCTTCCGCATGCCCCCTTCACCCACCGGGATGTAACGCATGAGCTCGCGCACGTAGCGGTCCCGGTCCGCAGGCACATCGCAGTGGGACTGCAGATAGAGTAGTGGTGCGTAGCCGCGACGGCGCCACTCAGCACGCTCCTGGAGAGGAGGCGCCGCGCGGCGCAGATAGGAGGCCCCGGGCAGCCACTGCAGTGGTAGGGGATAGTCCGAGTGACGGCTGAAGGTGGCGGTAAGATTGAAGAGGCGGATGCCCGGGCCGTGGCTCAGCAAGAAGTTGTTGAGGGGCGACTCCTCGTGTAAAAGCGCCCAGCTCTGGTGTGCCAGGCGCGGCAGCGGCGCGTCAGACGCGCGGAAGTCGGTGCCGTAGAAGAGCAGCGCGCGCGTCTGCGTGTTCCCCCGCATTCGTCGGTCGCGGGACGCCACGCACGCGCCGCGCGCGCACTCAATGCGCTCCGAGTCGCCTGAGAAATGGGGAAATAGTCCAGGGCTCCACCAGAGCAGCACCGGCAAGTCCGCTGTCTCCTGCCTTCCCAGCTGCGGAGTCCCGGTTCTGTGCGCCACCCCCACCGCGCCCAGGGCCGAGGGCGGCCGGAAAACCGCGCCGTCCCATGGCTCCACCCACTCCACCTCCCCGCTCGCCTCTCCTTCAGCCACAGGCCCAGAGCCGTTGGCCACACAGACAATAAGCACACCAAGGGCAGCCAGCAGAACTCCGGTGCGTCCGGCCGCCATGTCCATTCTGGCAGCTGGCGGCCCTCGGCCAGCACAAGACCCCACCCGGCGGCAAGTTACGGCGAGACGAGGTCTTACGCCAAAGGGCACGCGGCGCATGCGCAGCTCCGGAGGAGCGTAACAGAAGAGACATTGCTAGTGAAGATGAGGCTACTGGTTACATCTTATTTTATTTCTTTACAAATTAAAGATGCATTGAAAAATAAACCAATGAAGAGAAATGAGAGGTCCAGAGCAGGGGCATCCCAGGCTGGGAGCAGACAAGCTTGGCTAACCCTCAATACTAGCCCTTGTCCTGCCCCAGCCAGTTGGGGTTGGAAGATAACTGTCAGCCACTCAGTCAATCCCAAAGCCCAAGTGGTGTCCTGGTGAAAGAGCACAGGGCTTCAGCCACCTGTCTCTCCCCAACGACCCCTGGCTTGAAGAAGCTGCGTTGCCAGTGGAAGGTGAGCGGGATGTGGGCTGGCTCTGTGAGGTATTGCAAGTTGATGATCAGGCTCCCTACAGAACCATCCAGTGTTGAGGCCTCTCCAGCTGAAAAGGAGGCTGGTACCTCTCCCAGGTGAAAACATATTTTGCAACTCAATTCCCAGGCTTATTCATCTCTGACAACGTGCTTCTATCCATGAAGTAATCACCAGTCATTGCAAGGGAGAGAACACAAACAGCGGAAGCAGAGAAAGCTAATCAACCACCCTCAATAATTGTGATTTGGCTGCTGACCTCCAGGCCCAAGAAGGACCAACCACTTTTCTCTCCACCACCTATGGTCTGTACCCCAGCTCTTGTGTATCTGTATGTGTTATCCCTAATATAGGAAGTTGATGACACTGAGCTGAATTAGCCACCCCCTGTAGTAACCTGGGATCCCCACTCCTTCCTGCCTGCCCCTCTCCTCTCAGAGGCTGGTCCAAAGGGACAAAATATTGCCAGGGTCTGGGTGCCTCCAAACCCCCAACACCGAATCATATACAGTAAAATGAAAAACTACATTCATTACGACAGGATTAGCAGGGAAAGGAGGATAGAGTGAGGGGATAGGGGCACCTTCCATCAGCAGGACATGACAGAGTGGTAGGATTACTTAAGCCCAGAAAGAAGGTGTCTCCTTATATTTCCCCCTCCCCCCAAAGAGACTGAGGTCAGCTTACATGACTTGTAAGATATGGAACTGTCCCAATTTCTCTGCCATCCTGGGATACTTTCTGGAAGCTGGCCTGGGACCCTATGCCGTTTACCCATTTGCTTTTAGCTCAGTAGCTGCCGAATCTCCTTGTGCATATGACAGAGAAAGTCCACATAGGATGCTCCCCCGCTCAGGCTCTTGTCTTCCACCAGAAAGTGCTTGAACAGCATCTCCAGCTTATCCTCCTGTTTCACCACGATAAGCTATGGCCAGAATGCAGGGTCAAAGGGAATGAAGCATGCCTAGAAATCTCATGATCTAATCACTCACTCACTCCCCACCCCACTTCCAGGTGAGGACTTGACAAGAAATTTAGGGTTTAACCAGGCATGGTGGTTCATGCCTATAATCCCATTTACTTGGGAGGCTTAGGCAGGAGGATCTCCAAGTTCACAATGCAAGCCTCAGTAACTTAGTGAGACCCTCAAAATAAAAAATAAAACAGGCTAGAGATGTAGTTCAGTAGTAGAGCTCCCCAGGTGCAATCCCTAGTACCACAAAAAATTGAAAAATAAGAGGCTTCAAAGAAGTGTTACCTTCATGTACCGTGATCTCTGTGCCCTTAAGCTATCAATGAGGCCTCGAACCTTCTTGGACAGTGGATTATCCAGAACTGGAAGAACACTCTGTAACACAAAAGCCATTCCTCCTTGTGATGAAGTACTCATAATTCAGTCAAGAAGGGGGCAACACAGATTTATGCATTAACTGAGAGCCTGAGTAAAGATTGACAGTACCCTCCTTTCCCCATAAGTGTTCCCTGTTATGCAAGGGGCCCCACACACTAACTTTATTGGCTCCCACTCACACCACAAAATGTATTTCCACACCCATATTCTCCATGACTCCTTGTCCTCACCAAGCCACTGGTGATTTGACTGAAGGAAGGGACGTTGAAAAGGCTCTGGACAACACCCTGTTGAACACTGGCTCCCACCCAGAGGAAGAGGTTGAGCCCATTCTCCAACAAATATATATCGCCATTGCTTAGACGTTCTTCAGATGCTCGGATTGCTGGTGGTTCAGTGGTACTCTCAATGGGAGATTTTGTCTAGACAAAAGGAAGGGGGCAAAAATTTACCAAGGAACATAAGACATACCTGCCCCCTTCACACATACACACAGAACTCAAAAAGATAAGCCCCTAGACACCACTCACTCTGTAATTCTGAGTGTGAAATGTACTTAAAACAAATTCCTTAGTATCAAACAGAGATACTATTACTCTCCCACCCACAATTCCTCCTCCTTTTTTTTTTAAATTTTTTTTTTAGTTATAGGTGGACACAATATCCTTTTTTAAATTTTTTAAATTAATTAATTAATTTTTTTGGTGGCAAGGGGGATTGAACCCAGGACCTTGTGCATGTGAAGCAAGCACTCTACCAACTGAGCTATATCCCCAGCCCTCTTTTATTTTATTTTCATGTGGTGCCAAGGATTGAACCCAGTGCCTCACGCATGTTAGGCAAGTGCTGCACCTCTGAGCCACAACCCCAGCCCCCCCAAAATTCCTTCTTCTACGAGGCCCTTATCTCAGTGCCATGTCTCACACCCCAATCCTCAATCGCACCAATGGCAGGAGGCGAGGATAGAAGAAGACATTTGTCTCAGCCACATCCATGGAGGTAACCAGCTGTCGGACATAGGCACGGTCATCTGTAGTGACTTCAGCTCCAGGCTGCAGGACATCACTCTTCAACACACAGTTCAGATAAACTGGGAGTAGCTTCATGCACTCAGGAAGGATCAACTGAGGAATTATTGGAATAAAATTAATGATCATGAAAAATTCCTCCTAAGTGTTAAACTTTGTCCCAAGAACCCCTCCACTGACATGTTTGCCCCACCTGTCCTGCAGAGGAGGGGCTGGCACAGTTCTTTCTGTAACAGGCTAGGATCTGGGCACACTGTGTGATAAGAGTGTCACGCACAGACTTCACAGGGCTGTTCAGGACACCCCGGTATGCTGGGTGGAGAAGGGGGAATAGCAGTTACTGGTCAGCCACATCATATGAGCCTTCCCACCATCAGACCTACCCAGGAATGTTGAATTGTTGACCATCTTGGGCCTTTCTCTCAGCCCCAATCCCATCCTGCCCTATGCCTATCCTCACCAAACTTGGCCATGTAGTTGATAAGTGTGTCAGTCTCACAGTTCCGATACAGATCAGCCAGCAGGGTGCAGCAGTTCAGGGCCAGATTGTGGATGCGGAGCCGACGCTGCCCTGCACAACTGGTATAAAGCAGGGCACACTAGAGGAAGAAAAAGGGGAAACTCACATCCTCCCTCACAAAAGTCCTCTGAAAAACTGTCCCTTTGCTACATCATTAAACTAGAAGAAAAGGTATAAGCCAACCCTCCCCCAGCTGCTTCTTTGAATCTCTCTACCTGCTCCTCACCTAGTACTTCCTCCCTAGCCCCTGCCTCCCGCTTGCCACCTGCAGGAGCGCTCCACTCTCTTCATTAAGCCGATCATCATGCTTGAACTCCACAGTCACTGTCTTGTCCCCATCTAGCCCAGCCAGCTCCACATCTGTTGTGTTGCTCATGTAGAATGCTCCAAAGAAATCTACAGCACGGATACCTGAGGCCACATAGAGACAGGGTCACAACTAAAGGTTGTGACAGGTGCCACACGCTTTCCTCTCAGATTTAACCCCCCAACTGCTCTTCAACCAGGACTGACCAGTGCTTGTCCGGACCCGCATCACAGCATCAAAGCCAACAACCTTCTGTACATCACGACGCAGGTCACTCAGGAACCGTTCCTGATCATTCTCCACCTGCAGTCGCCCAGGCCCAGAGTCATATCACTAACCATATAACTTACCCTGCAGTTTCCCTGTACCCCTTCCACTCCACAAGCCTGCTTAATTATAATAACAATAACAGTGAAGATGATTAACAATGATATTGATAATAGTGATACTTTTAAAGCACTGACTACATGCCAGGTACCACACAGAGTGCTTTACATATGATTATTTCATTCTGTGGATAAATCCTAATTAATAAGTATTAAAATGTTCTTTCATTTTAGAAATGAAAGAACAAAAAAAAGGGATAATAAATTTTTTCCTGTGTTAACAGTGCTATTATGTGGTGGGGCCAGAGTATCAACCCAGTACTGACAGCAAAGACCTTGCTCCTAACCTTGCCCTTCCAGAGCTCCCTTCTTTACATTTCTCTAACACAATTCCTATTAATGAGTCAGCGGCTCAGAAGCCACTCCATATGTAAGCAGTCATTCTAAGATCTGCTGCCATATGCCACCCAGAATTCCACACCATACCTGAAAGCAAGCATATTTGTAGACAGAGCCACCAGTAAGCTGGGGCACAACAGAGAGCGTGGCCACATCCACGTACTGGTTAGGGAAGAGAAAGAGGTCTACACAGCAGCCTTGGGCCACACACTCTTTGGCCAGAGTCTGATAGGCACCTGTCTGGGGCTGGAACAGAGTCTGGGGAGGAGCAGAAAAAATGTTCAAATTTCTCAGCTCTTCCCTCTTTAAGGGAATATATGTAATATGTATACTCAAATACTTGTAAGACTTCAGAGCGTTGCCTAGGAATTTACAATAGTAGTACAAAGTTCTGTTTAAAAAAAAGCAAAGCCAGGCACAGTGGTGCTTGCCTGTAATCCCAGCTACTTGGAAGACTGAGGCAGAAAGATCACAAGTTCAAGGTAGCCTTGCAACCTAATGAGATCCTGTCTCAAAAAAAAAAAAAAAAAAAAAAAAATATATATATATATATATATATATAAATTGGCTAAGAGGCAGCTCATTGGCCCAAGCTTGTAATACCAGCAACTTGGGAGGCTGAGTTAGGAGGATCACAAGTTCTTTTCAACTTAAAGAAGTCCTGTGTTAAAATAAAAAATGGAGATGTAGCTTAGTAGTAAAGTGTCATTAGGTTCAATCCCCAGTACTACCAAAAAAAAAAAAAAAAAGAGTCCACAGAGGGCTTTGGACTGGGACAGGATAGAAACATGTGGAAGTAGTGAAACAGGTTGGCTAGGCCTTGGGTTCAATCTCCAGTATCACACACACACAAAAGACACTGGGAAGAGTCATCACCTTTCCCTCTACTGAAAAGTCCTCCCCCCACCTTCCAGTCCCACACCTTCTCCTTGTCTGTGTTGATCAACTTCCTGTCATCTCTGTTCTTCAGCTTCCCTGGGGCCTCCGCAATGGGCAAGGATGTATGGAACAGAAACAGCTTTCCTGCACACTCAGCAGCCTAGGAAAGAAGACAGCACTTTTTTATTCATTTATTCCTTCCCTTATCATTTATTAAGCACCAACTATGTCAGAAAGGTTGACTTGCTGGACAGTCACCAATCACTGAAGAAATGGAGACTGTATCCCAGAGGGTAAAGATGGTGAGAGGAATGTAAGGCAGAGAAAAGAATAAAAAAGCAAGGCAGAGGAGGTTACCAAGAACTCTAACAATTACCTTCAAAGCCTCCATCCCAGCCTGGATAACTGGGGCAAATACTGTCTCTGTCTCTCTTGTGTCTGCGAACATTTCTGGAATCTGATC
Organism: Marmota marmota marmota; assembly: GCF_001458135.2. Taxonomy (NCBI): domain Eukaryota; kingdom Metazoa; phylum Chordata; class Mammalia; order Rodentia; family Sciuridae; genus Marmota; species Marmota marmota. The sequence goes on from NW_025999946.1 coordinate 5,372,269, forward strand.
CAATAAGCTAAAGAGATAGGCAATGGGAAATAACCAAAATTCTATTCAGATTCCATATGCTTTAGTTTTTAATTCTCTTAAGAATCATCTGGCCTCCAGACTCTGAAACTCCTGAAGCCACAGTCCCTGTCCACCTACTGACCCCAACTCCCTGGCCTTCCCCACTCTCTTTTCACCCCCACAATCTGGCTCTTACCTAGTGATGACTGCCCGAGACTCATTGACATTGACCAAGAAGCCATCCAGGAGTGGCACAAACATGTCAGCCACATCAGATACAACCATCATCTGTGGCTGGGCCAAAGAACTCTTCACATTGTAGAAATGGAGCACCTTATTGTAGGTGACAAAGCCAACGCGGATTGCTGATTCTTCTGCCCCGCCCTCCCTGTGGATGGCAATATTTGTTACCCAGACTTGGCACCTTCTCTACCATCCATAACTTCATAAGATCCGGATTCATCTGCTCAGTCAACTTCCCCCAAACCCACCATTCACCAAAGGAAACACCTCAGCTCCATTACTCTCACCTAGGTAGGTAGTCTAACAGTGACTTGAGCTCCTCACAGAGAAGCCTCACAAGACCAGTCCTGATGGCATTGTAGGAAACATCAATCATGAAGATGAAGGCAGGAGGGCTAGGAAACTTATTATTCTGCAGAGGAAGGAAATAGGGAGAGAAGGGTATGGTAAGGAAGCCAGCTGACCAGAAAGCAGTCGGCATGAAAGGGGACAACAAAGGGGTAAGGGAAATGATAACAGCAATTCTGAGCTGTCTCATTATCCTCCACCCATTGCTCCTCCCCTGCTACCTTCCCTCACCTTGCAGTAATCTACAGTGGCCAAGAATTCATAAGAGCCCAGGGATAGCTCAGGACGGTCATAAGCATCCACACGTTTGCCGGTATGATCCAGATGTTGAAAATACTGGGGGGGAACTGTGGGGAGTATGCAGTGTGTTACTCAAAGGTCCACTCTCAAACTTAGTACATCTGGCCCTAGCTGAGCTGCCCCATATCACTCCAATGCCCCAACATATGCCCTACTTCCCCAGCTCCTGAAGAAGGGACTCTCATCTATCTAATTAGAAAGAGAACAATGAGATGCAATCAAGACTTTCCCCCTGAATCCCAGCCTCCACGGACATACCATCATTGATACAGCTGCAAAAGCAGCACTGGAAGCGCCTCCCTCCCTCGATGAACTGCATGAAGGGGCACATGTATGCTTTACAGCGATTACAGCGTAAAGGGCCAGATTCCCCATGGTCCACAACATATGGCGAAGCCTAAGAAGCAAAGGGGAGGGGCTCAGACATGGAGGGAAGCTATGGTGGGTTCAGACATGTATGTATGGTGGGTTCAGGCAACAGATGAGGAGGAACAACCTGGAGGGAGAAGGGACATGGCTCAGATATTTTGCCTGGGAAAGGAGTACAGTGGAAAAGAATGAGGACAAATGACTGAGGGTACTGACCAAAGGAAAATGTCCCTGAGTCTAAATTTCATAGTTCCCTCTTCTTACTCCCCATTTCAGAATGAATTTCTTTTTGAAAAAAAAAACGACTGCACAATTAATCACAGCAAGCCAAGGGTTGCCACAGAAAGCCAAAGATATCCAAGATTATTGTTTCTGGTCCTATATTCATTCCCTTCCACTCCTGCCATAGGATCTTGACTCTTGCTTCTATCCCTAAGTATCTATAACACTTCTCTCCTTTCACCTAGAGTAGAATTTTGATACCTACTGATGTCTCAGGCAGATATCACCTAAGAGACCAGTGTCCAACCATCTCCACTGGGACTCAGAAAAAGAGAAGAGAAAAACAAAAGACAAAGAAAGAAGCAGACTACAAACTGAATCTTGAGTTTCTAAGTTCTAGAGAACTCTAAAGTTAGATAAGTAAAGAATGAACATAAAGTTATCTATAAGGTCTAGAAGTTCAGCTGTTTAGCTCTTTTTTATCATGCTGGTTCCAGGTACTGAGTGACACAGATCAGGGGCCAAGCCAGGTAAGAGACGGAGTACTGGATCCTAATGTACCTGTCTCTTACATACTGTCTTATATATCTGGGGTGACAGGCCAGCCTATAAATAAAAAAATAGAATTATGTATTTCACATCATCTGGTGATGATCATTCAATGAGAGGTTCCTTCATCCAGATGTCTTCACCCCACAAGTTGGTCCTGCCTATTTTCATATGGTTTGTTTCTCCCATGAACCCTGGTCCACATGGCAACTTCTCAAACTTTTTCTGTCATCCCCATCATTCTCTCCAGGAATAAGCCCTGGAAAAGAAAGCTACTAAAGATACTGCCCCTCCTGTCTGATCAAGATTTATTCTATCATGACAGTCAGAATCACATCTAGGAAGAAGCCTTATTCCCCCTCCTTCCCTTTCGTTATATTCTAGCCCCTTCCCTGACTTACCTCCTCTGGGGGTAGCCTTGCCAGTGGCTTGATGACAGCTGCCAGGGGCACTTGAGCCTGCTTTGCCATGTCAGATGTGCAAGGGATATTATAGGATGTACATCGGATGTATCGGGGACTTGCATTCCCTGAAGGAGGAGGTAGATGGTCTCACATGAGTCATATTACAAGAGCCCTCCAGTTACCAGCTCTCCATTGATAATTCACCCCATCACCTCCACAAATGCTAGAGCTGATGGTGGCTTTTTTCCCTACCAGAAGGACTTGGTCTCTGGTTACAGACTGACAAAAACTCCATCTACAAACTGATAACCTTGGACAAAAGGCCCCCATAGAGCGGAGTTAACACCTTTCTCACCTTGGTCTTTTACCAGGAAGCTGGTGGTGACTAAGGGTGGCACCTGGCCCCGTACACCAGTAACAAATGGCTCTGAACCCCGGTTGTTCCTGTCATCTTCAATGACCTGAATCTGCAGGGAAGAAGTGAAATGAGTGAAGTGATAGAAGAAAATGAAGTGCCAGGTCCCAGAGTGCCAGGAAAAAGGCTATTTTCAATTAGCAGATTTGCCAAGAACACCTCATGCACAGGCCTGCTCTCCTAGATAACATATCAAATGCCACAATGCCAATCTTTCACTCTATAGCCAGCAACAAGATGCTGGGCAGGCCACACTAAATATGAGCTTCTTGATAAATCGCCCCTGGCCCCCAGTCAATGGTGAATACCCTCTTATTCCTCCCACTCTAGCTCTAATCACAGACCGTCAAACATGGTTAGAGTCTACTCCCATCCCCACCAAACCTCCCCAATCCCTGATCCTCCCCAAGATATGTTGAGTTAGAGCAGGAAAACAGATGGCAGTAACCATGTAAAAATGAATCTACCTGGAATGACTCTACACTCAATGAAATTAACAAGGGACAGGGTGAGGAGAGAATTAAACAGCCAGAAATGATCAGGTAAGGTAAAAAAGCAGATGCTGCCTTCCTTTCAGGTAAGCATCAATGTGTATATGGGAGGACAGAATAAATGTCCAATTCTTAAAGCTCAAGCCTCACCCCCATATTTTGACAAACACAGTGAAGGGGGAAAAATATGCATATGCAAAGCTGGTAACCAGACCCTTGTGTAGGTTGGTGACCTTTGATAAGTTACTTCAAGATGAGTTTGATATAGCCAGAAAACATAAAGGGCAAATAAAACTATCCCACAGCAAAAAGGGTGAAGCTTAGAAATATAGCAAATTCAAAGGCTTGCCAGATAAGAAAGTGGCCCACACATTCCAAACAAACAATCCCTTCCCCTCTAAGAAATACCAGTTTGGGATTTGATGAACCTATATATTATAACCACCTACCCAAATGTTTCTCCACAACAGGCTGCAGACCAATTAAACCCAAAATGGAAGATTATACCGCTTAACTTTGTCCTGGTCCATCACGTGTCACACACAGGCTCCTGGAAGAGCCAGAAGCAGGACTAAAACCCAAGCTTAACATTCCATCTGGCTCCACCCTTACAGCCTGACCTTCTACCATCCCAAACTCAAGGTACTGCTAACAGCTTGCTACCTCTTCCTTATGCGGTGACTCAAGGCATGCATATCCTTCAGCTTATAAAAGTAAGAATTTAGAAGGGCAAAGGAAAAAGTATGAACAGGGATGGATATGGTGGATGAGGTGAAGATGAGGTCACAGGCATGCATGGATGGCACTAACACAGGGATGACACACACACACACACACACCCCCTGCACTTACTGGACTAGGAATGGCATCAGGGTCTATTCTGTGCCTGGTTTTCTGCTGAGGAGGCAGCTCATTGAGTTGCTTTTAGTGTTTTAATAATAAAGGCAGCAGGGGAATACAGGGAGACAAAAGAACAAGAGGCAGATATTACTTCTCTCAACCCTGATGAGTTAGATGTGAACAACTGGAGCCCAAATCAGACTGCTGAAATCAGGCCCCCTCTAGATTTGAAATTCTGAGTCTCTCCAGCCCAATAAAGAGGCTGCAGTAGTTCAAACTATGATATAGAAGATAAGGATGCAAATAGGAAGCAAGCAGGGTTTATAAGGAGGGACTAAATGGGAGAAACCTTAAGGAAGATGAGGAATACTCCCTCTAAAAGGCCAAACCTTCTATTTAAGGACTCTTCTTATTCTGAAAAAAGCCTCCCTCACATCCAATCACACTCTTTCTGACTGTGAAGGGGGGGAAAGATAGGAGAGCTACTCCATCCTTCCAGGTCACCCTTAGCCATAGTGATTCCCCAAAGGAAGAGGGAAGAGAACAGAATGGAATATGACAATGGCTAAGCATGGTGAGGTAACTGACATAGCAATGTTACAGACAGGACTATAAAGTGGACCCTATTTGGGAATATAGCCCCAGCCTCTATCCTGAATCTGATAAGGAAAGCCTGAGGATTCTGCTGATGGTTCTAAGGGTGAGATTCACCCTCTTCCTGGGAGAAGCAGCTTCCCCATTGAGACTTTATACACACACTGTCCTTCTACAATATAGATCACTTTTCCCCATACATACAGCATAGGCCTATCAACCATAAGTACTGTGGGCTTCCTCATACAACACTGTCCAAGTAGGAGCAGAGAGGAACCAGTGCAGCTTTCCTGCTCTGAACGCCTAATATCAGATAATCCTCACCTGCTCTAACCATTAGGAAGAATGCTGTCCTACTAGGTATATGGACAAGACCCAGCTACTACTCCACAGAAGAGCAAAGATGACCATGTATGCCCAACAGTAACAGAACTCATCCCTCAACCCAGAGCTCCACTTTGGCTTCCCTTCCTTCTCCATGCAGCTATGGAATAAAACTGCTCTCAAAGATCTCTGGAACTTAGAAAGCACAGTGGCATATGCCTGTAATCCCAGCAACTTGGGAGCTGAGGCAAGAGGATCACAAGTTCAAGGCCAGTCTCAGCAACTTATCGAGTCCCTGTCACAAAATAAAAAAGGGCTGGAAATGTAGCACCCCTGGGTTCAATCTCTAGTACCATAAAAAAAAAAAAAAAAAAAAGATTTCTGGAACTACAGGTTCTAGTTCAAAGAATCAAAAATCATATCTAGGTTCTAGGCCTATTAAGAAGATGAATGAAATGGAAAAATTAAGAAAAAATGCTAAGCAAAAGGTCATCTAGGTCAACCTGCTTATCTGCAGACACAAACCCATTTCACAGGACCATATGAGCATCTACTTACAGGGCTAGGGATGGCATCAGGGTCCAGGCGCTTAGGAGGCAGTGGTTGAGGAGGCCCAGGTTGACTGCCAAAGGTGGGTGCTCCAGGGTAAGGACTTCCATAATTGGGCTGAGGGCCCCGGGTTGGTCCAAAGGAACCTGAAAGACAAGGGCACGGGGTAATGAACTCAAAAATTCCCTCCCTGCTGGGTGCAGTGGTGCATGCCTATAATTCCAGAGACTTGGAAGGCTGAGGCAGGAGGTTCACAAGTTGAAGGCCAACCACAGCAACTTATGGAGGCCTTAAGCAATTTAGCAATACCCTACCTCAAAATAAAAAATAAAAAGGGTTGGGGATATAGTTCAGTGGTAAAGTGCCCCCTGGGTTTAGTTCAATTCCCAATAACAAAAAAATAAAAAAATAAAAATCCCCTTCTTATATCTTCTTAAGGACTCAGGGGAAAAGACTAGACTCTATAAACATAGAATTATAAGAAACACTAATCCCTGGGGAAGCCATTCACAGAAAGATGACACTATCTGAACTAAAAGAAACACTAATGTCTTATAAACCTCACATCCTAGTAATGATACCCTGAAGTAATCCATCTAGTTCACCACTTAAAAACAAATACTAAAAAAACACCTGAAAAGCTGAGGCCTTTGGCTTCTTTGATAGACCTTGGGAAAAACTCACCATTTTGTTGCAGCTGATAGCCTGGCTGTTGAGAGGAGTGCATAGGTGGTGGGGGTCCTGGGGGCCCAGTCACCTGGGGGCCTGGGGGCAGAGCTTGAGGAGGAGGTGAGGATACATGGTTGGGCTGGCTCACTGGGGGCCCCCCAAAACCCTGTCCAGGCAGGAGTGGACTGGTCATAGAAGGCATCCGAGGAACCCCTGAAGCTGGGGGCGTGAAGCTGGAGGCCAGTGGTGGAGCAGATCGTTGGGAAGGCTGGACCCCTGGATGACCTTGGGCCTGGCTAAGGGGAGGAGCCTGGCCCTGAGGATAGGAGCCATATGGACCAGAGTTAGGGAAACTTCCTGAGGCTGAGGCCGGTGACGTTGGTGGGCCTGAGAAAAAGAAGAGGCTGAGTCAGAGGCCAGTGTTTCTGTGTCCTTGCTCAGTAAATCACTTCCCTTTCCATAAAAGAAGCACAAGTATGACTGTCCCATCTTTTGGGGCTCAGAGGTACAGAAAATAAAAGGAAAACAAAAGGGATTCAGGTATACTCCCAGAAACTAATACCTCTAAAAAGGAGACAGCAATGCTCCAATGGTCACTGCTACTTACCATAGCCCAGCCCCGAAGGGGGAGGGGCTGGAGCCATAGCACCACTGATCTGCATTCCAGCCAGCTGTGCAGTCACCTGTGCACTTGTTGGAGGAGGGCCATAGGGCTGAAGCACAGCTGGCTGGCTGACCACAGGGGCCAATGGGGAACCAAATGGCTGAGACCCAGGGAGCCTGTAAAAAGAAGGAAAACAGAGGTGACTAGTGGGCTGTGCTATCCTTTAAAGCTAGCCGGAGCTACATACCATTCGGGAAGCTATACTGTTTTCTGGCATCACTAATCCTGAGTTCTTGTATGGCATACTTGTATATCTGTGAGTAAATTACATTCCTGATTATCTACATTGTGATTATTTGTGACAAATCTTATTTTATCTAGGTTCATTCCAAAAACATGTTAAGCACCCTTTGGTCAAATACTATTTAATCTGCTAGTTAAATTATCACCTCCTCTGCCTCAATCCTTTGTTAACAAACCATCTCAGTTTTGTAATCTGAACCCTGAAGAGGTTGAAAGGAAAGGCACATGCATATGAGTTCTTAACAAATGTGAAATCAAACAAATGCAATTTATTTTTCAACTTTTAAACTAGTACATATTCTTTAGATCAATTTGGTGTTGTGGTACACACCTGTAATTATAGCAACTCAGGAGGCTGAGGCAGGAGGATTGCAAGTTTGAGGCCAGCCTCAGCAAGTTAGGAGACCCTCAGCAAGTTAGGAGACCCTCAGCAACTTAGCAAGACCCTGTCTCAAAATAAAAAATAAAAAGGACTGGAGCAACCCCTATTGGGCCCCCTCTTGCCATCCAGGAGCTTTGTCTCTTTTCTTCTCACTTAAATAAATCTTACTCTTTTACTCTTTAAAAAAAAAAAAAATGGAGATGCAGTTCTGTGATAAGACATCCTGGGTTCAATCCTCATTACCAAAAAAAAAAAAAAAAGCATAAGATCAGAGCAGCAGATCAGCTGAGTTTGGCATTCTGTACTAACTGAGAGAATAATTGAGAACTGTCCCAGGAAGGGACTAGAGAAAAGACATAAACTGAGTAGTTTTCCGACTGGGTCTAACAAGCAACATCTTGTTGGCTACTTGCATGATACTAGACAGCACATTTGTTTTATTTTTTAAATCATAGATGGGACTGGGGTTGTGGCTCAGTGGTAGAGCACTTGCCTAGCATGCATGAGGCACTGGTTCGATCTCCGGCACCCATAAAAATAAATAAAGGTATTGGGGCTGGGGTTGTGCTCAGTGGTAGAGCGCTTGCCTTGCATTCAGGGGACACTAGATTTGATCCTCAGCACCACATAAATAAATAAAGTAAAGGTATTGTATCCTACAAAAAAAAAAAAAAAAATCAAAAAATAAATAAATAAATAATAAAGGTATTGTGTCTGTCTACAACTAAAAAATATTAAAAAAAAAAAAATCAGGGCTGGGTATATAGCTAAGTTGGTAGAGTGCTTGCCTCACATGCACAATGCACAAGGCCCTGGGTTCAATCCCCAGCACCACCAAAACAAAACAAAACAAACCATAGATGAGTGTGATCATCCATGCCTCTAATCTCAGCAACTCAGTAAAGTGAGGCAGGAGATCACAAGTTCAAGGCCAATTTTGACCCTACCTCAAAATAAAAAGTAAAAAGAATTGGGGTTAGTTCAGTGGTAAAGCATGCCCAGTTTCAATCCCTAGTACCTAAATAAATAAATACAAAATCATACCTTTATGATTTATAAAGCATCTCAAGGTTCTTCTATTTGCCAGTGGTGGTGCAGGGGTGGTTACCAGGGATTGAACTCAGGGGCACTCAACCACTGGGCCACATCCCCAGCCCTTTTTTATATTTTATTTAGAGACAGGGTCTTACTGAGTTGCTTAGCACCTCACTTTTGCTGAGGCTGGCCTTGAGCTTGCAATCTTCCTGCCTCAGCCTCCCGAGCCACTGAGAATACAGGCATGTGCCACCGCGCCTGGCTTCTGGGTTCTTTAATATAGTATTATGGCAAAACAATGAGAAATACAGAGTGTATAGGTAATTAAAACAGTAAAAGTAAGCAGGCCAAACTAGAACTAAGCACTAGACCTGATTCCCAACTTAATTGTGAGATATACTATAAATAGAAAAAAAAGTACAAAATACATACCAGTACAGTTGAGTAATTATAATATGACCACTCATATAACCAAAAACCAAGTCAAAAAATAGAATGTATCAGCATCCAAAAGCCCTACATGCATCTATTCCATAAACCCTTGCCCTTCTCCCAGGAGAAACTACTTTCATCACTTTGTAAAAAATCATCCTCTGGTCTTTAGTACATTCCTCAGTAGTACAGTTGTGCTTTATCAGGTTTTTTTTTTTTTTTTTTTTTAAGCTTTTATGAACGGAATAATTAAACACATATTCTTTGGTTTTTCTGTCTTTTATTCAACCACATTTATGAAAATGATCTATGATGTTCCCTTTAGCTATAATTCATTCCCTTTCATGACTAAATATTATTCCTCTAAATAAATATGCCACAATTTGCTTAAGCATTTTTTTTTTTTCTGGTACCGGGGATTGAACCCAGGGGTGCTCGATCACTGAGCCACATACCTAGTCTTATTTCATATTTTATTTAGAGACAGGATCTCACTGAGTTGCTTAGTGACTCACTTTTGCTGAGGCTGGCTTTGAACTCACTATCCTCCTGCCTCAGCCCCAACAAGCTGCTGGGATTACAGGCAGACGCCTGGCTGCTTAAGTATTTGTTTTTTTAAATCTTTATTTTCATTTATTTATTTATTTTATGTGGTGCTGAGAATTGAACCCAGGGCCTCATAAATGTGAGGCAAATGCTTTACCACTGAGCAACAACCCCAGCCCTTAAGCAATTTTGGGGGCGGGTAGAAGGATTGGAACTCAGGGGCACTCAACCACTGAGCCACATCCCCAGTTCTATTTTGTATTTTATTTTGTATTTTATTAGAGATAGGGTCTCACTGAGTTGCTTAGCACCTCGCTAAATTGCTGAGGCTAGCTTTGAACTCACAATCCTCCTGCCTCCACCTCCCGAGCCACTGGGATTTCAGGCTTGTGCCACCATGCCTGGCTTTAAGCATTTTAATATAGATAGATATTAGGGATTTTCTTTTCTTTCTTTTTTTTTTTGTGGTAGTGGACATTAAATCCAGGGCCTTCATCATGCTAGGCAAGTGCACTGAGCTATAATTTCATTTATCTTTTAATTTTGAAACAGGGTATTACTAAATTGCCCAGGTTGGCCTTGGATTTGTAATCCTTCTGCCTTAGCCTTCAGAATCCCTGGGATTAGTCATGTGCCACTGTGCCCCAGCATCCTTTACTTTTTTCCAACTGGATTATCTTTTTCTTTCTGATTAGTAGGAGTTCTTTATATATTGTAGATACTTTTTGGGTTGAGGGAGGGCAGCGGTGGAGATAGAACCTAGGGCCTCTGCATGTTAGGCAACCACCCTGCCTCCGAGGTACAGCCCAAGCTGTGTGTGCTCGTGTGTGTGTTTGTGTGTGTGTATATATTCTTTTGTGTGTGTGTGTGTGTGTGGTGCTGGGGATTGAACCCAGAGCCTTGTGCATGTGAGGCAAGCACTCTACCAACTGAGCTATCCCCCTAGCCCCCAAGCTATGTGTATATTATATGTAAATGTCTTTTTCATTTCCTCACTTGCCTTTCCAATGCACTTTTCCCTCAACCTCTCCCTCTCTGATTATTCTCATCATTACAAACATACCAACATCTCAGAAAAATAACCAACTCTGCTAGAGGTATAGCTCAATGGTAGTGTGCCTGCCTGGCATGTACAAGGTCACAAGTTCAATCTTAGCCAGACCCTGCTCAAAGAAAACAAGCTGGGGCACATCCGTAATCCCAGCAATTTAGCAATGTAGTGGGGCCCTAAAAGTGAGACCTGTCTCAAAATAAAAAATAAAAAAGGACTGGTGGTGTAATTCAGTGGTAAAGCACCCCAGAGTTAAATCCCCAGTACCACAAAGAAGAAAAACACTATACTAAGTGAATCAAGTCACAGAGCCAGGCAGAGTGGCACAGCCTGTAATCCCAGTGGTTTGTGAGGCTGAAGCAGAAGGATCATGAGTTCAAAGCCAGCCTCAGTAAAAGCGAGGCACTAAGCAACTCAGTGAGACCCTGTCTCTAAATAAAACACAAAATAGGGCTGGGGACGTGGCTCAGTGGTCGAGTGCCTGAGTTCAATCCCCGATACCCAAAAAAAGAAAAAAAAAAAAAGAAAAATCACGTCATATATAATTTTATTCCTATTAAATCCAGAATCCGGAATCTATGGAGATAGAAAGTAAAACATCAGCTGCTTAGGACTGGAGGCATGGGAGAATGGAGGAATAAATAGGAGTAGCCAGATACCTAAAGAATATGAAGTTTCGGGGGTGGGGTTGTGGCTCAGAGGACGAACGCTCGCCTAGCATGTGCAAGGAAGGCACTAGGTTCAATCCTCAGCACCACATAAAAATAAATAAATAATACAGGTATTGTGTCCACCTACAACTAAAAAAAAAAAATGTTTTTTAAAAAATAATATGATGTTTCTTCTTTTTTTGCAGGGAAGGAGGGTATGGGGATTGAACTCAGGGGCACTCAACCACTGAGCCACATCCCCAGCCCTATTTTGTATTTTATTTAGAGACAGGGTCTCACTGAGTTGCTTAGTGCCTCATTTTTGCTGAGGTTGGCTTTGAACTTTCAATCCTCCTGCCTCAGCCTCACAAGCTGCTGGGATTACAGGTATGTGCCACCATGCCCAGCTATGATGTTTATTCTTGAGATGGTAGAAATGTCCTAAAACTAACTGTAATGAAAATTAATTGCAATATATTAAAACTCATTGATGGGGCTCGGGTTGTGGCTCAAGTGGTAGCACGCTCACCTGGCATGCGTGAGGCGCTGGGTTCAATCCTCAGCACCACATAAAAATAAAATAAAGATATTGTGCCCATCTAAAACTAAAAAAATAAATAAATAAATATTTTTTTAAAAAGACCTCATTGAACTTTTACACTTCAAATAGGTGAACTGCATGATATGTGAATTATATGTCAATAAAACTATTCAAAAAATCCAACCAAATAATATCACATCCCCCTTAAAGTTTTGCTCCCCTTTTAGCTAAGCATTACAAAAGAATTCATCTATGCTCCATCTGTATTTCTTCAACTTCTTTTTTCTCTTTAAAGAGCCTTCTTTCTAGGTTTATTTTTCTTTTTATTCTAAGTCTCTCCTCTAGTAGTTGATTGATTGATTTTTTTTTTTGGTACTGGGAATGGAACCCAGGTGCATTTAACTTCTGAGCCACATCCCATCCCCAACCCCATTTTATTTTTATTTTGAGATAGGGTCTCACCAAGTTTCTGAGGCTGTCCTCAAACTTGCAATCCCCAGCCTCAGCCTCCCCAGTCGCTGGGATCACAGATGGACACCACCCCACACGGCTCCTAATAGTTTTTCAACCAAGTCTATGACATTGTCAACTCAGTCTGAAAATATCTTTACCTGCCTTCTCTTAATGAGATATGTAATTCAAAGTTGACAACTATTTTCCCTTAATGTTTACAAAGTATTATTCTATCTGCTGTCCCCTATTACTTTCTACTAACTCTAATCAATTGCTTTTCCTCCTCTGAGAAGTCCTTATGGCCTGGGTTGAGGAAGTATGGTTGCTTTGCTTTAGCTTCTGGAAGGTACTTCATCAATATTACTACCCAAGATCAAAATTTTTTTTTTTTTTTTTTTTTTTTTTAAATATTTATTTATTTTTTTTAGTTCTTGGCGGACACAACATCTTTGTTTGTATGTGGTGCTGAGGATCGAACACGGGCCGCACGCATGCCAGGCGAGCGCGCTACCGCTTGAGCCACATCCCCAGCCCC
>NW_025999946.1:5386420-5396149 GCF_001458135.2 Marmota marmota marmota
CGCTTGTTGTTGTTTGGTTTGATTTTGAGACATGGTCTTGTCAAGTTCTCCAGGCTGGCCTCAAATTTGGAATCCTGCCTCAGCCTTTGGAAACCCTGGGATTACAGGTATACACCTCCGCACCCCTCAAAATAAAATTTTTTTGTTTCTAATTTTTTTTTCTCCTTTCTAAGATGACTAGTAAAAGGGTTTTCAGGGGGCTGGGGATGTGGCTCAAGCGGTAGCGCACTCGCCTGGCATGCGTGCGGCCCGTGTTCGATCCTCAGCACCACATACAGACAAAGATGTTGTGTCCGCCAAATATTAAAAAAAATAAATATTAAAATTAAAAAAAAAAAAAAAGGGGGTTTTCAGGTTATAGTAATCTACTGCTAGTTGAAACTTTTTGACCCCCTTCAACTAGGCAGTTTTCTTCAGCTCTTTGCTGAAACCACACTTACCAATGATACTAACCTTGCCAAATCACAACATTCAATTCTCAGCTCTCATCTTATCTTTCAGCAGTAATCGACAAAGCTAATTCTTCTAATGCCTTCTGGAAATATTCTCTCTAATTGGTTTCAGGATACCACACTCTCCTGGCTTATCTCCTACCTCACTACTATTCTTTCTCCTTTTTTTTTTTTTTTTGGCAGTACTGAGAATCGAACCCAGGCCTTGACCATGCTAGACAAGTGCTCTACCACTGAGCTACATCCCCAGCTCCCCTCTCATTATATTTTGTTTTGTTGTTTAGTTTCTGTAGTGCTGGGGTTCAAAGCCAGGGCATTGAGCAGGCTAGACAAGGGCTCTACCACACATTGATATTTCTTGCTCTTCAACATGTCCACCATATTAACTTCTACCTCAAAGCCTTTGCACTTGGTTTTTCCTCTAAGAAACTCTTCCCCCAGAATTTCATCACTTCACTGAAATCTCAAATTAGTTCAGAGAATCTTTCTTTTGATCAGAATTTTTTTTTTTAAACTGGGGATTGATCCCAGAGGTGCTTTACCACTGAGCTACATCCCCAGCCCTTTTTTAAAATTTTTATTTTTAGACACGGCCTTGCTAAACTGCTTAGAGCCTCACTAAATTGCTGAAGCTAGCCTCAAACTTGTGATACTCCTGCCTCAGCCTCCTGAATCACTGAGATTACAGGCATGAGCCATCACACCCAGTTTGACCAGCATATTTAAAACAATTACCAGCCCAGCCTGGTGTTACATGCCTATAATTCCAGCAGCTTGGAAGGCTGAGGCAGGAGAATCACAAGTTCAAAGGCAGCCTCAGCAATTTAGTAAGGTCCTAAGCAACTTAGCAAGACCCTGTCTCAAAATTTAAAAAGTTTTTAAAAGGGCTGGGGATCTGGCTTAGTGGTTAAGCACCCCTGGGTTCAATCCCCAGTACAAAAAAAAAAAAAAGTTCCCACCTCCTCATGAGTCACCCTCTATATCCCCATCTCCTCATCAGTCATCCTCTATATCCCCACCTCCCCCTATTTTATATCTTTAAGTATATTTGTCACCTGTTATCATCTATGTATCCCATTTGTTTGCCTTATCCATGTTTATGTTCAATGCTAAAAATGGATATTCTGAGTTGGGCACAGTGGCACATGCCTATAATCCCCAAAAGTTGGGAAGCTGAGGCAGGAGGATCACAAATTCCAGGTTAGCCTCAGCAACTTAGTGGTACCCTAAGCAACTTAGTGAGAGCCTGTCTCAAAGTAAAAAATAAAAAGAGATGGTGGGGTTAGGGCTGTGGCTCAGCACTTGCCTAGCACGTGTGAGGCACTGGGTTCGATCCTTAGCACCACATAAAAAAATAAAGACATCTATAATTACCAAAACAAAAAAAAATTACTATTAAAAAAAAGGGGGGGTGGATAGGGATGTAGTTCAGTAGTAGAGTGCCCTGTTCCAATCACCAGTGGGGATGGGGAGGAGACTTATGTTCACAGAAAAAGAAAAATGTGCAAAAGAACAATTATTCAATAATACACAGGGTTGGACATCAACACCTGTGATCTGAAATAACAAAATACAACAGGGTAGAGGGAAGAAATAAAGAGATATATGAGAAAGGTAAAAAGGGATCTATGAGAAAGGCAAAAGAAAAAAGGAAAGAAATAGATCCTCATATATTCCTAACCTGTCCACTTTCATCAAACCAATTTTATGTTAACCCATATACATACCTTTGCATCTGAACAGTGGAGCTTGGACCATTCTGTACATCACCTTGGCCAAACTGGCCATATGCAGTCTGGCCACATGGGGCCTGTGCTGTAGAGATTGGAGGTGCCCCTGAGGAGGGTGGGGCTCTTGACACACCTGAGGGTAAAGGACAGAAAATAAGTGATTGGGAAATAAATAACTTTCTCCCCCTCCCTGAGCTAGGAATGCAAAGTAAGAATCAATAATCTCAGACCTTCACTGATCTAATACCACAAATGCACAGTGAAAAGGACACCATCAATATGCAACTCCAAACCAGTCTCATGGCACACACCTATAATCCCAGATATTCAAGAGGCTGAGGCAGGAGGTTTGCAAGTTTGAGGCCAGCCTCCATAACTTAGCAACATTGTTTCAAAACAAAAAATAAGAAGGACTAGGGACCCAGCTCAGTGGTAGAGCAACCCTAGGTTGAATCCCCAGTTGAATCCCCAGTACCACCAAACAAACCAAAAACATGAAACTCCAGCTATAGTAGTATTCTGAACATGGATGCCCAATAGAAAGCTTGTACTCTGCCAGACAGATAAACTAGGGTGAAGCTGCAGCCAGAGCCAAAAAAATGTAGGGCCTTCCTATGATCACTACACTTACCCACTAAACCCAAGACAGCATAATATTCTTTTTTGGTACTAGGGATTAAACCCAGGAGCACTTAACCATTAAACCACATCCCCAGCTGTTTTTATTTTTTATTTTGAGACAGGGTCTCAATAAGTTGCTTAGGGCCTCACTAAGTTGCTGAGGCTTGCTTTGAACTTACAATGCTCCTGCTTAGCCTCCAGAGTTGCTGGGAATACAGGCAGGTACCACGGCACCCAGCCTAATGTTCTTACCCTAGACAAAAAGTTTTTGAAAAAGATCTTACTCTAGAACTCGAAAGTTAGAGCATATATCAAAAAGGTGGTACAGAAGATAACCAAATAATATACTTAATTAGGCTGTAAAGAAAAGCATCTTTTTTTGTGTACAATGAACTGAAATGCATTCATGTACAACTAAGTAGAGCAAACTAAAAAAAAAAAAATTTAAAAGGAACCTTTTTGTTTTTCCTTTTTTTTTTTTTTTTTTTCAGTGCTGGAGATGGAACCCAGGGCCCTAATCCATACTACGCAAATGTTCTACCACTGATGTCTGATGTATATCCTTGCTCCAAGGAAGGCACCTTTTAGGGAGACTATTCTATCACCCTCTTCTTCATATGTTGTACTTTTCCTAAGTATATCCTTTTCATCCACTTCTTAGTGTAGAAGCTTCCAACAGCACAAGGTTCAGGACTGTTTTCACAGGTCAGAGACCTTGCTCCTGCCCAAGGGTTTAGTCAGGAGAGTTGGCCTCTCCTCCCATTAGTGCTGCCACCTATGTCCTCACAAAAGCTGAACTCCATCCTTCCATCAGAGCTGCTATCAAAACTACTTCTACTACCCTTAGCCATCCTTCCAATATGAAATGCAGAAACAGGGATCAGTTACTTGGCAAACCACTTCTGAAAAGTTGCTGACCCCTGGTCAAACAATTTATTTCTCCTTTGGCTTTGCCCTGGGTAAAGATTAGACATTATAGAACCAGCCTATAGATTTAACTGATTAATGGAACTTGCTCACTAACCAGAACAGAACTAGTTAAATTTTCCTCTCAATAACAAAGCTATCTCTTGAAAGAAAGCCAAACATCATGTTGATAAGTCAAGAGCAAAGGGAGATTCTTTCCAGTCAAAGTCCAAACCAAGAATAAGGTTCTTCTAAATAACTGGGACATAGCTGTGTGTGGTGGTGCACACCTATACCCTCAGCAACTCAGGAGCCTGATGTAAAAGAATCAGAAGTTGGAGATCAACCTGGGCAACTTTAGTAAGACCCTGTCTCAAAATAACAAATTTTAAAAAGGGCTGGACATATAGCTCAGTAGTAAAGCACCCCTGGGATCAATTCCTAGTACTGCCCCCCGAGAAAAAATTGACATCTAATTTTACTACTTTAGATTCTTTTTCACAGTATGATTAAAATGGTAATACCTCATTTATTTTCCAAATCTTACCTATGCCTCCTTGATGCCTTGTTGTTTTTCCATATACCTTCATGGAATTTACTTCCTCAAAAAGAATAAATAGGGCCAGCCATGATGGTACACACCTGTAATCCCAGGAACTCAGTAGGCTGAGGCAGGAGGATCATAAGTTCATGGCCAGCCTCAGCAACTTAGTATGAGACCCTAAGCACTTAGCAAGAACCTGTCCCAAAATAAAATTTAAAAAGGAGGCTGGAGAAACTCAGTGAGACCCTGTATCTAAATAAAATACAAAAAATAGGGCTGGCTCTGTGGTTGAATGCCCCTGAGTTCAATCCTCAGCACCCTACCCAAAAAGTGGAGGTGAAGAAAAGGATGGGGAGATGGCTCAGTGGTTAAGCATCCCTGGGTACCAAATCCCTGGTTACAAAAAGTAAACAAACAAATATTTTGGCATATCTTAAGTCCTCAGTTAGCCTAATCAAAGATCTACCTTCCAAAAGACCCTCTGGATAATCTGTAAAGTACATACTATTCTTGAAAAAGTAATATAAAATAAAATTTAAATTTAAAAAGTAAAAGTAATATAAAAATCAAGTTTTGGGGGTTGGGGACATATCTCAGTGGTACAGCATGTGCTTAGTATACTCAAGGTCCTGGGTTTGATCCACAGCACTTCAAAACAAACACTGAATCTAATGCAGGACCAAATTTGTCTTATTTTCCTAATGTTAGAGAATATCTAAGAAATGGAGGAAACTCAAGCCAAGAAAAAGGAATGGCATTAGAAGAAAGATAGTTCCTGCACCAAAAATTAGGCGCAAAAATACTACACTTTTCATCCTAGAATCATTTATACACAGACTTGAGCCAGAGTCATTTATAAACAGAATCATCAGACCAACAAAAGACATTTGCCCTCTTGCTCTCTCTATATATATAGATGAATATGAGGAAGTAGTGATTTTAGGGAGTTTTAAGTCAACATGATCTGGAAGATCTATGACCATTAGCTTTTTTTTGGTACCGGGGATTGAACTCAGAGCCTCACACATGCTATCAAGCACTCTACCACTGAGCTATATCCTTTGTCCTTTTTATTTCCTTTTGGGACAGTCTTACTAAGTTGCCCAGGCTGGCCTCAAATTGATGATCCTCCTGTTTCATCCTCCTGAGTTGTTGGGATTACAGGCGTTGTGCTACTGAACACAGCTCCATTTAGCTCTTAACAATGCAACCAAAGGAGGCCATAAAGGAAGTGAGCTACCATTGAACCTGGAAGATGTACTCCCACTAGATGTCTGAAGGTGGAAACAGTCATCCATCTAAAAACAGGGAAGATAGACTGCTTTCAGTTTCAGGAAGCCAGTTTCATGTTCCTCAGTCCCATCACCCAAACTCCTTAGGCAGCTTTGTAGGGCAATACAATCCAACCTGAAGCTGCTGATTCCCCTCCTTAGCTCAAAGAAACTTGGAAACATACCTTGGGGAAGAGTTTGCTGATAGCCTGGCACCGGGCCATTATAGGCTCCATAGGAAGTGGGGGGCGCTGTGGTCCCTGGTTGCCCACCATAATTAGACTGATGATACCCTGGATAGATGGGCTGGGGCTGCCCAAATGGCGGCACAGGTGCAGCTGACTGGTTCACATTCATTATGAAAGCATCCCCGACTTGGACTCACCTATTTGAGAGACAAAAGATAAATTAGTCAAAACAAACTCCTGAAAGAAAGAGCAACTATTCAGGGTAGGAAGCAGAGATAAAAAAAAGATTGACCTATCTGGCAGAGATCAGCTTAATCATTCCCACACTAACACAGGATCTGTCATTTTCTTCCTAGCCAACACCCAGCTTCTCCTCAAAGCAAGGATTGTTACTTTGAACCCCATGCTTCCTCAATGCCAAAAAGATATACATTTCAAGTTCAGGCAGACCCATCAGAATGGAGCAGCAGCCTCCATTCCCCAGTGGATGATTTCTAGTGTCTAGTCATACAAGGAGTCCTTTAGCTGATGAACTACCATAATGTTACAGGTAAATGAAACAATGTTTCCATTTTCCATTCATCTTTCCAGCATCACCTCATCAATTCATTCAACAAATACTGACACCCTCTAATATGCTAGTGTGTGTGTGTGTGGGGGGGGGGGGGTTGTTGGGGATTGAAACCAGGGCCTTGGGCATGGGAGGCAAATGTGCTAGTCATTTTTAATCTAACCCTGGGGCTTACAGTAAAACATACCATCTAAAATCCCTCCCCCTCAAAAGACAAACTTTTAGAGTAACTGATTTAAGAGAAATGACATTCTTTGGCTAATCTGCAATAATCCAAATGCTACTCTAACCCCAGATTTTCCACTAAAACAGCACATGGACATTGGAACTAAAGTATTAAAATCACCAAATGTAAAGAACACCTGAAAACTCTTTAGCAAGTAACAGATTAGAACTGAGTTCATTCAGGCACAAGAACATCTTCACATAATCAAAAGAAACAGTTCAAGGATTGGTGGCAATGTAAGATTTCATAAAAATATCAACCAGAGGACTATAAGTATCATAAATCCCAATGCACTTCTCCAACTCTCCTGTTTCTGCTCTCCTTATGTGCTTGTTATGAATATAAGCCACTATCAAAATTACTACAATCTTGCCCAGCAGAGGAATGAATTAAAGGGTCTTTCAAGTATCCTTCCAAGAAAAGGACTATTTGATCATATCTACTCTGAACAGCCTTATCTTTCTAATTATAGGCAGAAGGGGCCCAGGAGGCAGGGGACCTCACAGGTATCTCAGTGGAACAATAGGCCTCTCCCCTTTGCTAGAGAAGGCCATCTTGACTACAGAAAAGTTGAGCTGCTCCTGAACTAGAATTCTAAATTCAAAGCCATTTGGGGAGCTGGTCTTCCAAATCTGAAACCTTGCACAGGTCACTGACACTAAACTTGAGAGGTGTCCCCCTCCTTTTATCTTCCTAAAATCAGGAGGAAGTCGGGAGGAATGAAGCTTGTTCTCCAGAAAACAATCTCCTCAAACACACTCAGAAACTTGAAGTCAACCTCCAGTCTCGACTCCATACAAGGTGGACAGTGGAGGGTGACAACCCAAGGGGGCGGGGCAAGCTTCCTAGAACTCTGAAAGTAGTCGAACTGTGGAGGCTGGGGGCGGCAAGGATCAAGATTGTGAAGCCAAGGCAGCTTCTCAAGCCACAATGAGAAGTCTTGTCCATTAAGCATTAGAGTCCGAGCATCCAGCACCCTTCGACAAGCTGGGAGCAGCAAGCTGGAGCGAGATTCTGGGCCGGGAAGCTAAGGCAGGGTCTAGGACCGATCCTGGGTCTTGGATGCGTGAGGTAAACGTCTCTTCTTAGGCCCCGTCCCCAGGCTCCTCCCTTCCTTCTAAAACGGGACCCCAATCTGGCCAGTAATACCCCGGTTTCTCCTCTGCATTCCTACCCACCACCGAACCTCCAGATGCCAATCCTCACCCGGCTCCAGATCCAGGTTCGAATTCGTTCCTAACGTCAGGTCTCCCAGGCTCCACTTCCGGTTCCGAGGGGGGGCGTCGTTTTCGCCCCCGGAAGTCCCTCCCCCACGCTCCAGGGCTGAACCACTCCTTCTGCCACGTCGGCATTAGGCATGCATTTAGGAACCCGGATGCCGCGCGCGCGCGCTCTTCTTTTCTCTGTTATCATGGCTGTCCCCGAGAAATCTCCGCTGAATTTTATTAATTTGGGTTTTGTTTTTTTCAGATGTCCTAATCACTTTATGGTTTCACCAGCTGAGATGCGATTGAGAAGGCTAGGTCGAACTATCTTTAGTAACGCTCCCTCAACGAGTGACGTATAGTGACCTCTGATCCAAACTCTTGAAGCCACTTCCTGCTGACCCTTGACCCCATTGATTTCCGTCTCTAAGTTGCTCTCACTCCTGACCTTTTCTCAGCCTGTGGTGGTGGAAGTAAAAGGTAATCACTCAGCTACCAAAGTGTGCATGGGTTCGAGTTCAGGCTCTGCAGTTCACTAGCTAGTATAACTTGCCTGTTTCCGTTTCTTGCCCCAGTAGAATGGGAATAATGACCACCTAAAAGATTGTTGAGAGAATGAACTTAGACGGGTTTCATAGAATGTTTAGTATCACAGAGAGTTCAGGAGTGGCCAGTTGTTATTAACCATTTTTGTACAGTGCTTTCCTTTAAGTGCAGAGCTCTACCACAGCCAAAAGATTTTCCTGTTCTCTGAAAGGGCTACAGTTACAATAATCATTATCCCATTTGATGAATAATTGTAGTTAATCTGTGTAGTATATTTTCATATATATTTCTTTCAATACTATTTAATGATTTTTTTTGAGCACTGCTGTGAACCAACCCGTGCTCTAGGTCCTGCAAATATAACAGTAAAAAAAAAACAAAAACTGCCAGGCTTCATGGCGCGCATGCCTGTAATCCCAGCAGCTCGGGAGGCTGAGACGGGAGGATCGGAAGTTCAAAGCCAACCTCAGCAATGGTGAGGCGCTAAACAACTCAGTGAGACCCTGTCTCTAAAATACAAAATAGGGCTAGGGATATGGCTCAGTGGTTGAGTGCCCCTGAGTTCAATCCCCAGTACCATAAAAAAAAAAAAAAAGTTCTTGCTCTGAGTCTGGAGGTGTAGTTCAGTAATAGAGTGCTTTCCTAGCCACCTACAACACTGAAAAAAAAAAGTTTTTGCTTTTATATCGTTTGAGTTATTCTCTTTTTGTGGTGCTGGGGATTGAACTCAGGGCCTTGTGCATGTGAGGCAAGGACACTACCAACTGAATTATTTCCCCAGCCTGCTTTCATATTTTTTTTTTTTTAGTTGCAGATAGACACAATATCTTTATTTTATTTTTATGTGGTGCTGAGGCTCAAACAGTAGTGCCTCACACATGTTAGGCAAGTACTCTACCACTGACTATAACCGCAGCCCATCTTGCTTTCATATCCTGACAGTAGATAATTATTTTGAGGCACACATGGCTCATTCATTGAAAAAAGTTGTATTTCAATCTGTGCTGGAAACTGTATAGGCATTGGATATACTTTACTAACCAGCCCAATGGTTCCAGTCCTCAGGATCATGTCAATTGTCCCAGGATTAATAGAATCCTATCATCTGGGAACTTGTTAGAAATGCAAATTTCTGATCCATTCTCGATATATTTAGTCAAAATTTGGAGATGGGCCCCAGTAAACTATGATTTATGGGTCCTCCAACTGATTCCCTTGCTCAATGAGGATTGAGAACCACTAGACTAGATGAGTAATTTGCCAGATTCAGGTAACATTTGTTGAGCACCTGCCATAGGCTGGGCCCTTTGCTAAGTATTTTCACATGACTTATCTCACTTGCCTCTCATACAACAATAGGAAAATAGGTAGGAGGGCTGGGGATATAGCTCAGTAGAGTGCTTGCCTAGCGTGTACTTAAGGCCCCAGGTTCAATCCCCAGCGCCACCACCAAAAAAAAAAAAAAAAAA
>NW_025999946.1:5396161-5430187 GCF_001458135.2 Marmota marmota marmota
GAGAGAGAATTTTAATATTTATTTTTTAGTTTTCAGTGGACACAACATCTTTGTTTGTATGTAGTGCTGAGGATCAAACCCGGGCCACACGCATGCCAGGAGAGCGCGCTACTGCTTGAGCCACATCCCCAGCCCGAGACTCTGTTTTTAAGTAAAATACAAAATAGGGTTGGGATGTGGTTGAGTGCCCCTGAGTGCCCCAGTACCTCCCCCGCCCTCCGCCAAAAAAAAGAACTCAAGTCAAGTTCTTACCCAGAATTCTGTATTTTCTATGACTATATCATATACCAAGGCAAACAGCATTAACACAATAAGGGAGCAGCCGGTCCATAAAACTGTAGTCTGATAATCACAGTTACAGCACCATGTTATGTTTTGTAATAAAGAGGTCTCTTAATGGTAAGGCACCTTCATGCAATAGAAATCTAAAAACAAGTAGAGATTTTGTTACTGACATGAATTGGTATATTTACACATGCCTATCTGTGTCCATTTTCACATGGCAACCTAGGTATTGTAATGATAATTTAGCAAACATTTATTGAACACTCTTTACATCAATCATCACTCTGTGGGCTGTTGATGGCACACAGTTCTTGACTCAAACTTTCTCACACTCCAGGCAGGAAGATAAGTGTATGAACAGAATTATACTATTGGCTGAAAAACAAAACAGTAGAAGTATGAACAAGATATGTGTGTTGACCAAAGGAAGGAAGAATTAACTTTATAGGTAGAGAGTTGGCAGGGGATCAGAAAAGACTTTAAGGAAGAGGTAACAACACAACTGAAGCAGAGCTGATCAGAGTTCCTCTACACAGACTCCTCTCTATCCCTGCAGTGAGATACAGATTTCCATTTTGCTTAACAGGTAAATTTGAAATGGAGGGAAAACCTAAATAAACTATCTAGCTTCCTTTGCTTTTAGTTACTTGCTTTTAGTTGACTTTTAAAATCACATATTTATTTTAGAGGTCACAGAGCTGAGATGTGTCATTGTCCCCTACTAGCTTTGTTGTAGATATCACTTCTGACATGTGGGCTATGATGATAATAATTGCTTAGGTTACTTTTCAGGGAATTGAAGGCCACTTTTGCTAAAACTACTTGGAGCTGTACAGGTACTCAGTGGGTGACTGTTTGATCTCAGAAGGCCTCCACTCTCCGATCATGCTAATTCCACCATTTTCCTTACATGAATCCTAAAAAGAGCTATGAAAACTGGTTACATATGTGCAGACCCCTGATTAATTCAATCTCTAATCACCTTTCCCCATGCCTTAGGCCACCTCATGAATAAACTCTTGCTGTTTTCCAAATCTTGTCATTTCAAGCCAGGTTTGGTGGCACATTCCTGTAATCCCAGTGACTCAGGAGACTGAGGCAAGAACACAAGTTCAAGGCAAGCCTTGCCAATGTAGTGAGACCCTGTCTCAAAATAAAAAATAAAAAGAAGGGGCTGAGGATGTAGCTTGCCTTGCATGCACACAGCCCTGGGTTTAATCCCTAGCGTGCATGCACGTGCACGCGCGCACACACACACACACACACACACACACAAAATAAATAAATAAATAAATAAAAAGGGAAAAGGGCTGGGGATGTAGATTAGTGGTAAAGTGTCTCTGGGTTCAATACTGAAGGGAAAAAAACTTGGCATTTTTGTGATTAGTATACTATGTGGCAGGCAAAACAGGCCTGGCATGGTGACAAATTCATACAGTACAGCAAAGGGACACTCTTTCCTGGGATTTTATGGAGCCATTTCTTGCCAGCTCTGGTACTGAGCCCCTCCTGCTCCTGGCTCCTACCACTTTGACATGGGCTTTGGAGGAAAGCAGTTGAGATTAGTCCATGATCATATCAGGGAAGGCACAGTCCCTGAAAGGGTATACAATAGTTCTAGGGCTCCAGAGAGCTAGTACTCTGAGTCCTAAGTTAAAGGCCCATGCAGTAGAAGGGGAGACATGTAGGGCAGAAGTTTGTGCTATAATTAGCTCTAGGAGTAGCACAACTGGGAGAAGAAGAGGAGGAGAGTACAGCCGGCAACTATTTTGAGCACAGCTCCGATTGACGGGACATGTGTGCTGGACTGTACTGATCCCAAGGCCAAGTTGCCTGCCTGCCGTATGTGGTGTGGGGGGGAGGCCTGGGGCAGCAGGAGCAGGACAGCCGGACAGGCAGGCCGGACGGGGTACCAGCGCCTCAACTTCTCTCCCTTGGGACACTGTCCAAACGCCAGGGCCATAGGCCAAGCTGAGCGATGGGTGCTGAGGAGAAGGTGCTGGTCACACTATCAGGGGGAGCTCCCTGGGGCTTCCGACTTCAGGGTGGGGCCGAACAGAGGAAACCCTTACAGGTGTCCAAGGTAAGGTAGAGCCCCTGAAATGCAGTTTCAGGGAAAAGGGAACACTGGGGGATTTGGGAAGAATCATGTGGCGGCCAATGGGGAGGTGGGTAAGCGGGGCTGTGAAAAAGAGGCTGTGGGTAGGTGGGCAGATGAGTAGGGAAGCATGCTCAAGTCTGGAAGAGGGAGTAGTGTCTGATCACAAACTTCTTCTAGGGACCTCCTAGAAAAGAGAATTCCTGGTTTCCAGAGAGTAGAGAAAAAGAAAAGCTCTACTTCAGTTTCCTGTAGCACCACGGTAGCAGAGGCTGGGGTCTGGTCATCCAGTGCTTGCTCTCCTGCGTGTATCCCTCTACTCCAAACTCCAGGAATGTAGGGAAGGTTCTAATTTCTCTCTGACTAAACTGATATGTGACAAGCTGAGATTGTTTCACCCAGCCCAGCCCAGCCCTGCCCTGCCCTTCCTTGCCTTGCCCTGCCCTGCTTTGCCCTGCTCTTCACTGCCCTGCCCTGCCTTGCTCATGCCTTCATTGCTCTTCTTTCCCTAAGTGAGTTCCTTTCTCTCACTAGACAAGACTTTTCGAGGTGCTGGGAGGGTTTTGGCAATATCTGGCCTCTCAGATGAAAAGTCATTACCCTTTTGGTTTCATCCTACAGACTTAGTTTTCTGAACTGTAAAGTATGGGTAATAATAGTACCTATTTCATAGAACCATTCTAAGAATTAAGTGTAGTAACACATGCAGCACAGTACCTAACAACTTAGTAAGAACTCAACAAGTGGTAGCCATGTATGTGCACACATACACACACACAAACATAATCTCCCAGAATCCAGCTGGTCTGGATCTGAAATATTTTTTTTCAGTACTAGGGATATAACACAGGGGCACTCTGTCATTGAGCTACATCACCAGCATTTATTATTATTATTTATTTATTTATTTTCTTAATTTTGAGACAAAGTCTTCTGAGTTGCTGAGACTGGGCTCAAACTTGCAATCCTCCTGCCTCAACTTCTCAAGTCTCTGGAATTACAGGCATGTGCCACTACAGCTGGCTTTGATCTGGAATACTAGTCTAAAATCTTAATTTGTAATGGCACCTGGGATTCCATGGCCTAGAAAAGAACTATTGCCCTTGGAGGAAAATCTTGGTGATATACCACCATTTCTAGTACCTCTTCTACATGGTTTTCTCCAAACCCCTTTCATTCAGTGGTTATCCTGTCTCCCATCAATGATGTATTACTCCCACCAATCTGCATTTTCCCTCTAGATAGTCTTCTTCAGCTACAGTTCTGTGCACTCCCCACCCTCTTACTTTACGAAATAAAATCCTCTCATGTGGGTCCTTCTTGCTTTCCTTTCGTTCTTCTCCCTTTGGAGCCCTCCATCATTTACAATTTTTCCTCCATCTCAGATCCGAAGACGGAGCCAGGCTGGCAGAGCAGGACTCCGAGAGAGGGACCAGCTCTTGGCAATAAATGGAGTTTCTTGTACCAGCCTCTCTCATGCCAGTGCCATGAGCCTCATCGATGCCTCAGGGAATCAGCTTGTCCTCACTGTGCAGCGGTATGGACTCCTCCTTTCCTTTTCCCCTAGTCCAGGAATCCCCTTCTCTTTCTTAGCCCTATGTCTCACTGGCCAGGCTTCAGCAACTAACAAGTACCTATCTCTGCTCATACATTCCTTCTAGAAAATAAACATTTGTGTATGCCTCCCCAAAGTATTTGAATGTATCTGCAATTAAAGGATAGAGTGTCGAGCAGGTGTTTGAGTGATGGATCTACTTCAACCTCTGGCCTGTCTCTTCCTCATCATATTTTCCTCAAAGCTCATATCTACTCACTGCTCTCCAAGCACATTTGCTTCCCATTTTGTCTTTAGATCTTCACTTTATATATAGTTAGTCTCCTTTCTCTTTTCTCTCTTCCCCCATTTCTTTCACATCACTTTAGCTGTTACACAGACTCTCAAGTTCTGTCATCTTTCCCATTCAGGGTAGCAGATGAAGGGCCTGTGAGATCTCCATCCCCTGGGGGGCTTCAGGTGCTGTCACCCTTATCTCCACTGAGTCCTGAGCCTCCTGGTGCTCCGGTTCCTCAGCCTCTTCAGCCTGGAAGCCTTCGCTCACCCCCTGACAGCGAGGCTTACTATGGAGAGACAGACAGTGATGCTGATGGTCCTGCCACCCAGGAGAAGACCCGTCGGCCCCGCCGCCGAGGCCCCATGAGGCCCACCGCTCCAGGAGCCCCACCTGATGAGGTCTACCTGTCTGACAGCCCTGCAGAGCCAGCACCTGCCAGCACTGGCCCTCCCAGCCAGGGTGACAGCCGTGTGAGCTCCCCATCTTGGGAAGAAGGGACAGCCCTTCAACCACCCCCAGCTGAGGCATTGCTGTTACCCCATGGTCCACTCCGGCCTGGCCCTCATCTCATCCCTATGGTGGGACCTGTTACCCACCCAGTGGCAGAAGATCTTACTACCACCTACACCCAGAAGGCCAAGCAAGCCAGTGAGTCCCTGAACCCTTTTTTTTTTTTCTCCTAGCCAGGATCTGATCTCTAAATCATCTCCATATCTACACATTCTACCTATCTCATGCCCCTTCAATGCAGTCTCTGGGACAAGTAGAGAAGAGTGATAAACGAAAGGGGAGAATAATTATTCTCATGGTCCCTATTACTTTTGCTGTTTATACCAGTGTAGCCAAAAGGTACAGGTATCAGTGGCTCAGAAGCCTGAGGCAGGAGGATTGCAAGTTTGAGGCCAGCCTAAGCAATTTAGCAAGACCTTGTCTCAAGTAAAAAAAATTAAAAGGGCTGGGGATGTAGCTCAGTGATAAAGTAACCCTGGGTTCAATCTCCAGTATACACACACACACACACACACACACACACACAGGTGGTTCAGTCAACCTAAGAACATAATAATCTGAGAAAATGGAAAGAGACATGAATAGATAAGAGGTTTGGTGGTGGTTACTGTTGTTTTACTGGTTTCCAGGATGGGGTGAAGGCAGAGGACAGACACAAGCAGGGGAATATTGGGAAGCTGGGGCAAGGCTATAAGGACTCCTTACAAGTGTTAATTGCAGGCATGGTATCAAAATTACCTTTGACATTTGTAAGTTCAATTGGGATTCCTGGGGACTGAGAGGCTATGAGATGGTCATGAGATCCCTAGGAAGTGGTAGAGGGAGGGATCTTTGGCTCCTTATCTCAGGAAGGAATGTAGGCCTGGATAGAAAAAGCCAGTCCCACTTATCTCAGGCTCTTTGCTATTTTTGATGTGAGCTGCAGAACCAGACCTAAAGTGAAATTTTCCCCTGTCCTATGCCTCCCTTGCTCCTCCCACAGAGACCTTTTTTGTCACCTCTGAAATCTCAGGGTTCTCCTCTAATTCTCATCTTTCTTTCCTTCCTTTCACCACTCTGATTCCTATTCCGTATTTTTGGGTCTCTGGGTTTGAGGAGCTAAGGACATAACAATTTAGAGTTTGACATCCCTGAGAGTGTTCAGTATCCCACAAAGAAATTCCAAATGCATGCCCAGGATCCCATAATTATCCCCAGTTCTCATTTTAGCGTCCCCTCCCTTCTCATCAGGCTGGGTGAGACTGTAGTGGCTCAGGGATATTTTTAATCAAGTAGACCTCATTGTCCAGTGGGAGGGGTGGAGAGTAGGGGAGCCAGGTGCTCATGTCCATCACACCAGGACTTATGGGGCAGCCAGAGAAGGGGGGGGGGCTCCAAAAATAGCTTAGTGAGCTCATTCAGCTGTCAGCTCTGGGGACAAGACAAAGGGGCTTTAAAAGTCGTGGGGGATGGATCAAGCTGGTCCTGCTCCAGCCAGCACTGCCTTTCTCGGCATGGAGACCTTTGAGTCCATCAGCCAAGAACCCCTCAGCCAAGCCAGCTGTGACAAATCCCCAGGTCCAGTTCCTGAGCTCCAAGACTCGTTCTATGCAGGTACTATCCTCTCACATTTGAGAGAGTTCTGGTGTTTAGAATGGAGTGTGATGCCTCAATAGTTAAAGAAGGATAGACTTTGAATAAGGTTTATTCTCTTATCCCCTTTTTCTGTTTTTTTTAAAATATTTTTTAGTTGTTGATGGACTTTTATTTTATTTATTTGTATGTGGTGCTGAGAATTGAACCTAGTGCCTAATACACGCTAGGCCAGCGTGCTACCACTGAGCCACAACCCCAGCCCCATCTTATCCTCTTTTTCTTTTCTGTCTTCTTTCTTTTCTTAGGAGAGCATCACTGCCCCTTTTTTAGAATGGGTTGATGTTATGGCCACATGTCAAAGGGGTCTATGGCCACGTGAGCTGAAGAAAACTCATAGGAACAGTGTGTGTGTGTGTGTGTGTGTGTGTGTGTGTGTTTGTGTGTGTGTGTGTGAAAGAGAGAGAGAGAGAGAAAGTTCCTATTATGAATATAGGAAGGCATGAATGTGTGAATCTGTGGGAAAAGATATATATACAAGAAATTATCTGAACACATGTGCAGTTAGTGTCAAGAAAGCTTTGAGGGCTGGGGATGTGGCTCAAGCAGTAGCGCGCTCGCCTGGCATGCGTGCGGCCAGGGTTCGATCCTCAGCACCACATACAAACAAAGATGTTGTGTCCGCCAAAAACTAAAAAGATAAATATTAAAATTCTCTCTCTCTTTAAAAAATAAAAAAAAAGAAAGCTTTGAGAGTTAAGGTCACTCATAGATGACCTTAGCATTGTGTTAAGTGCTAAACTTACTTACATTACTATGTTTAATCCTCATAGCAACCCTATGAGGTAGCCATTATTATCCTCATTTACAGATGAGGAAACTGAACTTCAATGAGGTGAAGTAATTCACCCAAGAACCCAAAACCTGAAATGAACTATGACTCCAGTGCCTATTCTTTCTACAGTACTATTCAGTGTTATAGACGCTCGAATGAGAGAAATGAAAGCCCTAATTAGAAAGGTGATTAGTGGCTAGGCATGTTGGCACTCGTCTGTAATTCCTGCAATTTGGAAGGCTGAGGCAGGAGGATCGCAAGTTGGAGGTCAGCTTTGGCAACTTAGTGAGACCCTGTCTCAAAATAAAATAAAAGGGCTGAGGGTGTAGCTCAGTGATAGACTGTCCCTGGGTTCATTGCGCAGTGCCTTAAAAAAGAAAAAAAAAAAAAAAAAGAACTTGTTGTCTTTTTTTAATTTTTTTTTTTTAGGGCACAATACTTTTATTTATTTTTATGTGGTAGTGAGAATTGAACCCAGTACCTCACATGTTCTAGGCAAGCACTCTACCACTGAGCTACAACCCCCACCCCAAGAACCTTGTATCTTGAGTGAGTGGAAAGTAGATGGAATTTCAAGAATTTTTCAGTAGGAACTGGGGACCACAGGCCAGGCAGTATCCATGTTTAAGGCTAGGTCTTAACAGCAGGACAGCCTCTCCCATTTCCTAGCTCCACCTACCCAGGCCTCACATGGCATGCAAAGCCCTGCCCTGGTTCTCTTTAGCACACAGTCCTTCTGTGACTGCCTGGTGGCAGCAGCCTGAACTCTGTACATTAAAAGGCCTGGCAAAGGCATGGAAATTGGGGGACATTTCTGACCTCCCCCCAAAGAAACCTATTTCATTTCTATCACCATTTTAGAGAAAAGGACAATATATTTACCTGATGCCTTTGAGATATCCTAAAGATTTGGAGGGTTGCCTTGGAGAACGGCACTCTGGCTTTTCCTGACTTTTGGATCTGAGACTAACTACTGGCTGTGAGTAGAAAGGGGTATGGAGCACAAAGGAGTGCCCTGGTAGTTGAAAGGCCAAGATCAAACCTAAAATACTCTCTGTTAGTAACAGGGTCTCTGCAGGAGGAACTCTGGAAAGAAAAGCCACCTGGAGGGTGCCTTGTGTGAATGTATTTAAGTAACTATTTTTGTATGGGCATGTGTGTATTTGCATATATGTATGTGAGGAGTTTATAAGCTGGAATATACCTGAATGAGAGAAAAATACATAAGAGAAAGTATGTCCACGGTTAACTTCCGGTAGACAGATATTCTTGTTGAAATGGTGTATCATGGGAGTTATTTCTATGAGTGTTTACGATATGGACTACATGAGGGAGATGGAATTGACTGAAGATCTCATTGCTAAGAAGCCTTTGTGTCTTGGTCCTAGGGGTAACAGGTGGGAAGAGGGTGTAAATCCCCACCCCACCTAACATGGTCTCTATTGTGGTGGAAAATTGTCCCTTCTCATTTTTTCTCTCTCTGGGACCTGCCTTTTTTTCTTTTCTGCCATGGAAAGTGACACCTCCCCCCTATGTCAGTCAGGAATGGGAGGCAGGTGAGGAATGTGTGTGGGGTGGATAAGGGAACATCTCTGGACAGATAGGGACAGAATAGAGGAAGAGGTATGGTCACAGCAGTCAGGACAGCCAACTGGACTGCCTTTCCTTTAACTGTCCTTGGTTTCGCCTTGCACCCTCCACTCTGTCCCCAAGTCAGAGGACTTTGATTGGCAGGAGGCATTGTGGGGTCTGGCCAGTGAAAACAAGAGGTGGGAGTTGTGAGGGAGATGGCTGGGATGAGAGGTGAAAACTTTGGGGAGCAAGAATAGAAGAGGTTGTAAACCCCCACTGATCAATCTACTGCTTGGCCTCCTCAGAACTGCAACGTGCAGAGAGCCTCCAAGAGAAGAGTGTGAAGGAGGCCAAGACCAAATGCAGGACGATTGCATCCCTGCTAACTGCAGCTCCCAACCCTCACTCCAAGGGGGTGCTTATGTTTAAGAAACGACGGCAAAGAGCAAAGAAGTACACCCTAGTGAGCTTCGGGGCTGCAGCTGGCACAGGCGCTGAGGAGGAGGACGGCATCCCCCCAACAAGCGAGTCTGAGCTGGATGAAGAGGCCTTCTCTGACGCCCGCAGCCTCACCAATCAGTCTGACTGGGATAGCCCCTATCTGGACATGGAGCTGGCCAGGGTGGGTTCAAGAGCAGCCGATGGCCAGGGCCCCGGGCTAGGAGGGCAATTGAGTGAGACCTCTGGCAGAGGGGTCCAGCTCTTTGAACAGCAGCGCCAGCGCGCAGCCTCCAGCATCAAGGAGCTGGATCGTGTGGGTCCAGCAGCCACGCTCAATGGACAGGGTCTGCAGTCACCACCTCGGGCCCAGAGTGCTCCCCCAGAAGCTGCTGTACTCCCGCCCAGCCCTTTGCTGGCCCCTGTTGTCAGCCCTAGACCTTTTCTTCCAGATGGTGGCGCACCGACCCCAGCTCCAAGCATCTTTAACAGGTCAGCTAGGCCCTTTACCCCGGGCTTACAAGGGCAGAGGCCAGGTACCACCTCGGTTATTTTCAGGCCCTCAGGCCCCAAGAGGGCGAATGAAAGCCTGGGAGTCCTCAGCCCAGCTCCACCTCCCTTTGCGTCCTCTCCACAGGGGCCCACTTCTCTGCCCAGCTTCACCACAGGGGTGTCCAGCCTCGCGCCCGCCTCAGGTTCCCCCAGCATACCACGCTCCTCGGGCCCTGTGACGGCTACCAGCTCCCTGTACATCCCAGCCCCCAGTAGGCCTGTTACACCCGGGGGCGCCCCAGAGTCCTCCGCTCCTCCTAGCGCAGGTGCCATGACCTCCACTGCTTCTATCTTCCTGTCATCGCCTCTGCGACCCTCTGCGCGCTCAGAGGGGCCGGCTCCAGGCCAAAGCTGGAGGGACCTGTGGGTATATTTAGAAGTAGGAAAGATTAAGGCATTATATTTGAAGACAGGATGGATGTCTTCATAATTGAANGCCCTCCAGCGCTCGGGAGCAGCGCATCTCTGTGCCAGCTGCCCGCACCGGCATCCTGCAGGAGGCCCGGCGCCGCGGGACCCGGAAACAGATGTTCCGGCCAGGAAACCAGGAGATGAAGAACTCGCCCAACCCGGAGCTGCTATCCCTGGTGCAGAACCTGGATGAAAAACCCCGGACCGGCGGTGCTGAATCTGGTCCCGAGGAGGACGCTTTGAGCCTCGGAGCTGAAGCCTGTAATTTCATGCAGCCACCAGGGGGCAGCAGTTACAAGACCCTGCCTCACGTGACACCTAAAATTCCGGCTCCAATAGCTCCCAAGACCCCACCCCCCATGGCTCCTAAGACTCCACCCCCAGTTGCTCCGAAACCGGCATCTCGAGGGCTCCTTGATGGGCTAGTGAATGGGGCGACCCCTCCAGCTTCAATCCCTGAGCCACCAAGGCTGCAGGGCAGGGGTGGGGAGCTGTTTGCCAAGCGGCAGAGCCGGGCCGACAGATATGTAGTGGAAGCTACACCTGGTCCTGGTCTTGGCCCTGGTCCTCGGCCCAGAAGTCCATCTCCTACCCCCTCGCTGCCCCCTTCATGGAAATATTCACCTAACATTCGTGCCCCACCTCCTATTGCTTATAACCCACTGCTTTCACCCTTTTTCCCCCAGGCTGCCCGAACACTCCCTAATAAGGCTCAATCTCAGGGGCCTCGGGCAACCCCCAAACAGGGCATCAAGGCTCTGGATTTCATGCGACATCAGCCCTACCAGCTTAAATCTGCCATGTTCTGTTTTGATGAGGTTCCTCCAACTCCTGGCCCCACCTCCTCAGGGACCCCCAAAACTGTTCGAGTCCAGGAAATCCGCCGATTTTCCACTCCGGCACCCCAGCCCACTGCAGAGCCCTTGGCTCCCACTGTGCTTGCCCCTCGAGCAGCCACTACACTGGATGAGCCCATCTGGAGGGCAGAGCTGGCCTCAGCCTCTGTTTCTAGCCCAATTCTTCCTCCAGAATCTCCTAGGAGTCTTGGAACCACCCCTAGCTCCTGTAGTTTTCAGGTGGCCAGGCCCAGATTCTCGGCCATCAGAACAGGATTACAGGCTCATGTGTGGAAACCTGGAGCAGGGCACCAATGAGCCGGAAATAGGTCCCAAGACCATGGAGAAGTGGAACATCCAGTCTCTGAAGTGACTTCTCCTGCCCTATCATACCCTCAAGCATCAGGAGGTTAAATTCCCTCCAACCAGAAATAGTTTTGGAGTTAAGTGTCCCATCCCTAGCGTCATCCTGACTTTCCCATCTCCCTGCTGCTTTCCAACCTATTATCTCTGCTTTGGTATCTTTGCTTCTCCTTGTCTCTGTATTTACTTGCCTGGAACTCTCTTTATCTCCTGGTCTCTCTATCCATGTGCCTCCAGAGGTCTCTATTTCTTTACATTTGTGCTTCCTCTGTGGGTCTCATTTTAATGTTCAGTGAGAAGCACACAGAATGTAAGTAACACTGGGACCTCAGGCAAGGAGCTCCCCACTAACAGTCAGCCAAGGGACTGAATTGACCCCTATTTGTCTACCCACTCCCAATTTTCATTCTGCTTTCTCAAGGTTATCTGGCATATTCCTAGGTATGTATGTGTGTATGCCAGTATGTGCACGTGTGTGTGATCAGGATTTGACCTGGCAAGTGATCAGATATGCCACAGATGTGCTCTTCTGAGACAAAAGTAAGAGGGGAGGTCTAAATAAAGACCTTATCTGGGTCTTTTCCTTGTGCTGACAGAAGGGTCAGATATCCCTACATGGAATCTAGCAGGGAGAAAGAGCTACACTGAAGAATAATTCCTTAGCATCTGTAGCAGGTGCTACATCTTGTGAAACTAATGGAGTATGACAAGACTGAAGTACTGGGACAATTTGCATAGGCTAAGGTAGACCAGGAATAGAACTAAGAATTCTTCTGTTTCACTGCATTTCACAAAATTAGCGATTAGAGGTCCATGATGAGCAATTCAGTATTCAGGAAGTAAAAGAGAGAAAGAGGGAGAATTTCCTCTAAGAATGAACAAATTATTGTCTTCATTGTTTCATAAGCCTAAAACAGAAAGAAAGGCTGGGGAGAATGAGATAGAAACCAGTTGCAGAGCAGAAATGAGTGAAAGTGATTGAGCCAGAGAGAAGCATAGAGAGGGCAGTCTTGGCAGAGAAACCCCACAAGAAGCCAACTGTGAGCAAGAGGGGGACTGAGAAAAATTTTGAGGAAAAAGAACGTATTTGTTAAAGTGAAGTGGGTTGTGGGATGTGGGATGATAGTGAGAGGGAAGCATGAGGGTGTGTGCTGAATGTTGAAAGAAGAGTTTGTGTCCATGCTATCTCCCATGAGTCTATCCTTCAGTTTGTCTTCTGCAGCATGTCATGACTATCTGGGAAAGAACAGGGAAATACCCAGAACCAAAACCTCTTTTCAGTCCTACTCCATTCCTAGCTTGTGTTCCTTTTCAGCTTTAGTTCCTAATTTCCGATCCTAGAAGAGTATGGATTCACCTCTCACCAAGACTACCACCAGCCACGTTTGCTGTTTGATCTGGAAAATGATCATTTCCTTTACATACAGGGTGTGAGTCACAGTCCTTTGGTTTGTGCACAAGAATAAACTTATGCCCCATACTTTCTATTGCTGTCATCTCTTCTGATTTTATACACAAATCCTGACCCCACCTTGATCGTCTCTGACCCATTCCTCTAATTCAATTTCAAATTTCTATTTCCAATCCTGCCCTCCATTTTTCAGTCCTTTGCCCTTCATTCCCTAGTCTTTTACTCCTATCAAATGTATCCTTCTTTGATTTAGGCACCTCCACCTCTCCTCTTTATTTCTTCTCAGTGCAGTCTCCATCAGATTTCTCCTCCTCTCCTTCTACTGCTCCATACTTTTCAGGCAAGGAAATTGTGAGAAGTTTGCCATCAACATTTCCTACTTATAGGAAACATCCATGTTAAACATTCTCTGGGAATTAAATAAAGGGATAGTAAAAGGTGAAAGATTTATATGAGATAAATGAAGGAATAGTAATGAATGAGAAGGGAGAGTGAAGAAAGAAAGTTGGAGGAGCGGATTGAGGCTAATCGAGAAGGGAAGGCATCAGAATCCGGAGAGACTGAGAAGGAAAGTGCCATTGCTCCAATTAACCAGCAGAGGGCATATTTGTGCCAATAACTAGATGTTTGCAAACACCAGAGACCACAGGGCTAAATAGCCTGTCTTCACCCACTAAAGCAGTTCTAGATATTCAATCATACGACATTAAACTTTGAGTTTGTTTTTTAGAGGTGATGATGAAATCACCTTTTGATACTTGTGTTTCTTCTTCTAAGTTGCTTCCTTGTGTTGGGAAGGAACAGAGGAGGAGGACTAAAGATGAAGGATCTGGAAGCATAGCTGGTCTGGACAGAAACCAATGTGGTAGTAGGTAGGGGAACTTTGAGCCCCTATCCTGAACCTGGAAAGTATAGGATGGAAGGAGGGTATGAACAGGAAAAGTGGAGACGTCCCAGAGGGACAGGAGTATATTCTGTAAACTTCAAAAACCATTTCCTGCTGGGCACAGTGGCCTATTCCTGTAATCCCAGCAGCTCAAAGGCTGAGGCAGGAAAATCTCAAGTCCAAAAGGCATTCTCAGCAATAGTGAGGCGCAAAGCAACTCAGTGAGATCCTGTCTCAAAATAAAATACAAAATGGGGCTGGGGATGTGACTCAGTGGTTGAGTGTCCCTAGCTCAGAGCTCAATCCCTAATACAAAAAAAATCCTGAGGCAGCTGTAATAGTGCAATAGTAGTGGCTGCAGGAATGTAGCGTCTGGTTCTAGACCCTGAAAAGAAGTTGGAGAAGGATCCAAAATGTTTCTGTAGCTACTGAGGAAGGTGCTGTACAAATGATAGCCTTCCTCCAAAGGGGCACTCAAGCTTGTACCTTTGCCAAGAGGCTTCTTTAGAACAGTACAAATGGGATAGTCCAGATCTTAAATAGAGTGTGTGTTTCTCTTGAAAGAAATCCAAAGTAGGAACCTTGGAGAGCAAGGCCTGGGCAGATCAGAAGCCTACAAGACCTTCTCAGGGAGATAACATCTATCCTACACAGCAGGCTGAGCACCCCAGCAGCAAACAGGAACCAAAACACAGATTGTGGTGTCCACCTATTCTTAGAACTTCCAGAGTTTAAGAGGAAAGAAAAGGGAGTGAAGAGACAGAAGAATTGGTGGTCATCCCCACACATCCCTTACTGCACTGTGTTTCATTAATTTGCTCTCTCAGAGGAAAAAAAAAAAAAAAAAAACCTAGGTATTTTTAAAAAGAAGTTCAATTATGAAGACATCCATCCTGTCTTCAAATATAATGCCTTAATCTTTCCTACTTCTAAATATACCCACAGGTCCCTCCAGCTTTGGCCTGGAGCAGCTCTGAGTGACTGCAGGGCACATTTTCTAGGTTCTCTTTCTTCTACTTTGAATTTAACTTCCCTTTTCCTCTCCCTCATCTTCAATTTCTCCCTGAATGCTTCTTTGGATTTCAGACTCTAGGTGCAAAGGGGAACCCCTAGGGAGATTGATTCCTAGCTCAGTCAGCTCAGTGGGAGTATCCCAAAGGCCATTCTCCCCTTCTTGAGCCTCTGGGCAAGGAGGGCGGGATCTTGGTTCCAGGGTCTCAGTACCCCCTGTGCCATTTGAGCTGCTTGCACTCATCATCTCTATTAATAACCATCCTCCCTCCCCCACTGCCAGTGCTGCCCCCACGCCTGCCCAGCTCGGTTCTCCGGTCACAGCAGCTGGGTCCTCCAAAGCTGCTGAACCCCAGGGAGAGCTGATCACCAACTAAGCAGCCGGTAAGTGTGCGGCTCTATGACTTAAGGTGCTGGAGCTCACTTGGTTAACTTCTGTGTCTGCAATTGTGATTCTTGACCCTTGGGTAGTAGCCCTTTCCCCTCCTATTATGCTTAGCTCCCAGCTGTCCAGGGGAAACCAAAGAGCTGGAAAGAGAAGAGCCCAGAAAGTTGTGGGGAGGCATTTGATGAATGGATAGGGGTTCTGAGGCCCCAATAAGTTAGTAGAGTTGTAGATGTGTTTGTGAGACAAGACTCAGCAGAAGACTCAGCATGTCTCTGCATGCCAACTGCTGTTAAGGAGGGGCTGGAGTCTCTATCTTTTCCCAGCTTGTCCCCAACCATGGCCAGATCCTATTACTATGTTCTTGTCCTCCCTCAATTCTCTACTGCTATGGTATTGACTGACTTGTAACATGGTTCAAATGCTCCTTGGTTCCCCAAACCCATTTGAGCTCTGGGGTCTGGAGCATGAGTGACTGTAGCAGCAGGGAGCACAGCCATGACCTCCCAGGCCATGTTCCAGCTGGCCCATTGGAGGAGCAACAACCTCTCCTTCCTATGGAGAATGTTTTTGGCTGAATGTCCTGAACCCTGGCAGAACATTTCTCCACCCCCTTGGGACTTGGAGGAAGACTGAGGAGAGACCAGAGCCTGAAATCAACCCCAGTCTGATATCCCAATACAAGTAAAAACTTCAAATCACACCAAACCCATGAAACTTGGGTGCACTGTCCTATGTGAGTTGTTCTTGTTTTCTTTTAAACATCCCTTTCCCTCAGCTATGTTTCTTATAAAATATTTCTATGTAAAATAGCCCATAAGAGGTTGGTAGAAGGTAAGGACAGGGTACATCTCTGTTTCCGACCCTGTTTCCGAAGAAAACAGAACCCCTAAGACAGTGGATTTTCATCTTTTGGGGAAATACATATTTCTTTGAAAACCTGAGGAAATTTTCCCCTTAAGCCTTCTCAGGTTAAGAAATATTGCTCTACTATAAACACTTTTCCCAGTTCCTGTAAATCCTCTAAACCCTATTCCTACCCCATCCAGGTAGAATATACCTCCAAAATGCCGCTCTCGGGAACCCCAGCCCCCAACAAGAAGAGGAAATCCAGCAAGCTGATCATGGAACTCACTGGAGGTAGGCATGTTTGCAGCTCCCTCATGTGGGACTTCTTATTAAAAGCATCCCTAACCCACCAATCCAACAAATAACATAAAGTTATAAATGTGTTGGGGTGAACAAACGAGAGCAATTCCAGGGTGGGGGGTATGGGTATGAGAGGAGAAGTAAGAAGAGCAGGCAGAATTCAATATTGACTACTCACCCTTCCATCCTTTTCACCTTATAATCTGGGACAATATCCTACCATATTAGCCAGCTGAGTTCCACGACCATAGGATCTGTGGTCAGTGAGGTATGTTTGAGGAAGAAACTATGATGGAGATTGACACAGACTAAGGTTCCAGTATATGGTTAACTTCCTTATATCTTTCCACAGAGCTAGGGAACTGGTTTAACATTTAAAATGGGAAATTGCACAAGTATGTTTCCTGGGAATAAACATGAGTGCATGGAAGTGAAGAGCTCCTTCTTCTTCTTCCTTCTCCTCTTGTCCTTTCTCCTCCTCCCCTTCCCTTCCTCCTCCTCTTCCCGCTCCTTCACTTCTCCTTCTCCTCCTCCTCCTCCTCCTCCTTCGAGTTCTTCTGATAACTAGAGGCTCTTTGAAGTCAAAGAGTCCACTAAGAAGAAGAAAAGGGAAAGAACTTAAAATAAAAGTATGTGGTTATATGTGGCCAATTCCACATAGTGATTAGCCTATCAACTTTCTCTCATGCCACAATTTCTTCAGTAGCTCCATCTATGATGTTCTTTTATACCTTTTGTCCCAAGCCTGTGCCACTTTTAACTCTGTTTACCTCTTTACTCTAGTATTTCCACTGTCTCCCAGTACTCCAACTTCAAACCCAGGAAATAATATATACTAGACAGACCTTGTTCAGACATCACAGGCAACATCCAGTCCTCTAAAGGGTTTCTAATAGGACACTAGTTGTGGACAAGGTCTGCATTCTGAGTCCAGGAAACTCTACTTTTCCTCTTTCTCTTGCCTCTTTCTCCCCACCTCCCTGAAAGGTGGACAGGAGAGCTCAGGCCTGAACCTGGGCAAGAAGATCAGCGTCCCAAGGGATGTGATGTTGGAGGAGCTGTCACTGCTCACCAATAGAGGCTCTAAGATGTTCAAACTGCGACAGATGCGGGTGGAAAAATTTATCTATGAAAACCATCCTGATGTTTTCTCTGATAGCTCAATGGTGAGTTCGGAATTGTTAACACTTTCTGAAAGTCTAGTATCTTGTCTTTTTTTTTTTTTAACATTTTTTAGGTGTAGATGGACACAACACAATGCCTTTATTTTTATGTGGTTCTGAGGATCGAACCCAGGTCCCGCCCGTGCTAGGCGAGCGCTCTACTGCTGAGCCACAATCCCAGCCCCCCAAGCCTAGTATCTTTTCTAACAGCTTATTGGTGGTAGGCACCTCAACCTCTTCTTCTTTAAAATGTATAAGTTCATTAAGCACCACACCCTCAGGTAAAATATTCCTTCCCAGTATGGGTAAGTATTAAAATAGAGTTATCAGATAAAACACAGAATGCTAGTCCTGTATTTTGAGGTTAAGATTCACAATGATTTTTTTTTTTTTAGTGAAGTATGTCCCTTGCAATATTTGGGACAAAAGAATAAATGAAAAATTAAAAATACAGAGTAATAGGGCTGAGAATATAACTCAGTGGTAGAGTGTGTGCTTAGATGTGCAAGGCTTTGGGTTCAGTCCCCAGCACCAAACAAACAAAAAAACCGAAAAGACCCAACAAACAAAAAAAGCAAAACCTAACCAAATAAAAAAACCCAAAATGGTATACCCAGTTAAATTTGATCTTTGAGTTTATATAATGAATATTGTTTTTCTATAAATACATCTCCCTGCCCGGTGAGGTGGCATATACCTGTAATCTTAGCAGCTCAGTAGGCTGAGGCAGGAGGATCTCGAATTCAAAGCCAGCCTCTGCAAAAGTGAGGTACTAAGCAATTTAATGAGATCCTGTATCTAAATAAGATACAAAATAGGGCTGGGAATGTGGCTTCGTGGTCAAGTGCCCTTGAATTCAACATCTGGTGCCCCCCTCAAAAGAAAATCCCCTAGAACATTTGGAATATACAAGCAAAATAAAAATATGAGATACACATTTAAGTTTGAATTTCATAGACACATGAATAATTTCTTAGTATAAGCATGCTCCATGAAATATTTAGGATATATTTATACTGAAAAATTATTTGTTGTGCATCTGAACTTCAGATTTAAGTGGTTTCCTGTAATTCTATTTGTTAAATCTGGCAACCTTAGAAATAGTTAAATGAGTTTTACAGCCATCTCCTTCTTTAATCATCTTTTATTAAAGGGTTAGGGTTAAATTTTCCCTAAGGACCCCAAGCTGTGGTGACTGAAATCATCTTTCTTCAATATCCTACATTTTTGGCAGGGTGTGGTAGTATACATCTATAATCTCAATGACTCAGGAGGCTGATGAAAGAGGATGGCAAATTCAAAGTCAACCTCAGCAATTTAGCAAGGCCCTAAGCAACTTAGCAAGACTGTGTCACAAAACAAAAAATTAATATCTCAGTGGTAAAATCCACCTGGGTTCAATCCATAGTATTAAAAAAAAGGGGGGGGGCCAGGATTGTGGCTCAGTGGTAGAGCACGTGCCTAGCATGCATGAGGCACTGGGTTTGATCCCCAGCACAACATAAAAATAAACAAATAAAATAAAGGTTAAAAAAAATCCTACATTTTCTAGTTAGGCTTCTTCTCCAACTAAAAAGAAGCAGGGATTGGAGAGGGGCAAGGTCCAGGGTATTATGGCTGAGAAAGAGGGTATATTCTCCATTTTCTTTCTTCTTCTTCCACCTTCTCTAGGTGACTGCAGGAGAGTGGAAATAGATGCCTATGGGGCCAGGGTAGGAATGTCCGTCATTGGCCCTTACGTAGGAACCCAGTAAAAGTGCTGAGCCTGTCATATCTAACTTTAGGAGGCCAAAACCCCTCCTCTCTACTGGGTCTGGTTACACTGGGTGGAGCATAGGGGAATACTTGGTAAGATGGCCAGGAGAGACTCTTCAAGAAGTTGGCGGGATTATTTTTAGGTTTCAGGACTGAATCCAGTATTGCTCTTTTAGCCACCCTACTTCACTTGGTACAGTTTCACTGTCAGAAAGTTGTGCTCCAGCTGAGTGTGGTGGTACATGCCTGTAATCTTTTTAACTGGGGAGGTTGAGGCAGGGAGAGTGCAAGTTCCAGGCCAGCTCAGCAATTTAGTGAGGCCCTACGCAACTTATATTTTATTTCAAAATAAAATAAAGAAAAATGGGCTGGGGGTGTAGCTCAGTGATGAGCATCCTTTTTTTTTTAAGAGAGAGAGAGGGGTAATTTTTTTTTTAATATTTATTTTTTCAGTTTTCAGCAGACACAACATCTTTGTTTTGTATATGGTGCTGAGGATCGAACCCCGGCCGCATGCATGCCAGGCGAGCGCACTACCACTTGAGCCACATCCCCAGCCCAGTGATGAGCATCCTTGAGTTTAAAAAAAAAAAAAAATGGAAGTTCTGCTTTCACAGGCACCAAGTGGAGAGAGGAATAGAAAGATGAGGAAGGAGGGGGCAGAGATTTCACTAGTTCTTTAAATTAAGACTGTGTTCCCCTTTGCAGCCATGTCCACTCAGAATGAGCTGCCCCCACCCTAAGGTGTAATTAGGGAAACTGGGCTAACCAGGGGATTCTACCCCTTTTTTTTTAAAGAGACATTTCAGCAGTGGTGGAGACCAAAGCCAGACTACCTAAAGCTAGTACAAGAAGCTTAATTCAAGAAGGGCAGGAAACAATAGAAGGGGGCTCTGCATCAAAGGAGGTGTTTGTTTGTTTGTTTATTTGTGTGTGGTGCTGGGGATTAGAACCCAGGACCTTGAGCATGCAAGGCAGTCTACCAACTGAGCTATATCCACAGCCTGAGATCCCACCTCTAAAGAAAAGTTTAATTCCTCTCAGTCAGATTATCCACTATCCATTTATGGGGTTGGGGAGATCTGGAATCTCAGAGGATTCATGGTCTTCAGTTTGGCTCTTGTCTCTGATCACCTCCTCCTTTGGTATATACACATTTGTCTTTGTATATTTTCCATATCCATTTCTAACCTTCCCCTCACTTTATTGTTTCTTTTCAGGATCACTTCCAGAAGTTCCTTCCCACAGTGGGGGGACAGCTGGGCACAGCTGGTCAGGGATTCTCCTACAGCAAGGGCAGTGGTGGCGGCCAGGCAGCGGGCAGTGGCTCTGCTGGACAGTATGGTTCTGACCATCATCATCATGAGGGCTCTGGGTCTGGAGCTGGGGGTACAAGTGGTCCTGGGGGCCAGGCTGGCAGAGATGGAGCTGCTGGCACAGCAGGGGTTGGAGAGACAGGATCAGGCAAGTACTCACATCCAAAAATAATGTATCTGTTCTCTAGAGCAGAGTTGTCTGCAGGAATGAGGTCTATCCTGGGAATGGGGAGCAGGGCTGAGATGTCATGAACACAGGAGGCATCCAGAAAAGATATATGTATATATATATATATATATATATATATATATATATATATATACACACACACATATGGCTGCATTTAAGTCTTTGAGATTGTTGCCATTGGAAGGGACTTTGGTAGTTCTTGTGAGATCCTGGTTAGATCTTGAGAAAGAGATCTTATGAAAGATCAAAATTTGTCCCTATCTTTTCCTGCCTCACTATGTGATGTCTCCCTCTTGCATATGATCCTTCCATAATACCACACACCATGTTCTGAGACAGTTGGGGACTCTTTCTCAGAGTTGGCTCCATGCTATTTGAGCTTTCAGCTATTAAATACGTGAGCTAAACAAACTTTTATTTATAACATACCCAGCTTCAAACATTGTGTTATAATACATAAATTGGATTAATACATCTCCATTACACTGTTAGAGAAAATTGTATACTTTCTTAATTAAAAATTTAAATTTTATATGTCAATTTATTTGTTAATAGTTTCCTAATTANATATATATTCATATTCTACTCAGAGAAGCCTTGTCTTTGAGTCACCTTTCTGGGTTTTCTGATTTGGTCACAGATCTGACCCCAGACTGACCCCAGACTGTCACTATACTATAAAACTGAAACAACTGGCAGGATATTATACTTTTGGTACCTGGTCTCAACAATTTCCCTAGTGTAAGGGTGTGGGATTAACTTTCATTAGCTACTAACTAATAGCTATTATTTGACTTCTCTCTCCTATGGTTACCAGGAGACCAAGCAGGTGGAGAAGGAAAACATATCACTGTGTTTAAGACCTACATTTCCCCATGGGAGCGAGCCATGGGGGTTGACCCCCAGCAAAAAGTGGAACTTGGCATTGACCTGTTGGCCTATGGGGCCAAAGCTGAACTCCCCAAATACAAGTCCTTCAACAGGTGAGATGGTGGGGAAGGAACCAGATGCATACTAGTGGTGGCACTGTATCCCTTAGTAAGCATGTTACTGTATTTCAAATGTTTCAGAAGGAGGCTGTGGAAGGATGACAGGACTAAGGGAGTCTTAATGGAAAGTCCTTGCTCTTTTAACTCCAGCTCAGCTTCATCATAAGAGTGTGATAAGAAAAATTTGCTGGAAGTCAGAATTTGAATTTTGGTTTTTAGCTTACTTAGCTGTTTGGGCATGGAATAATCACCCTACTTCTGAGCCTTGTTGCTTTTTTTTTTTTTTTTGGTACTAAGGATTGAACCCAGGGGGCGCCTAACCACTGAGTTACATCACCAACCCTTGTAATGTTTTATTTTGAGACAGGGTCTCACTAAGTTGCTTAGGGGGGTCTCACTAAATTCTCAGGCTGGCTTTGGATTAATAATTATCCTCTTGCCTCAGCCTCCAAGCCGCTGGGATTACAAGTGTGTGCCACTACACCCAGCTCCTTGTTGCTTTTAATGTAAAATGGAAATTATATATAATATGTGGTTGGAGGCCTCTTTAGGTCCCCTTTCAGTCAAGGTGTGAATGCCATTATTCTCCCTGTAGTATGATTTTATTTTCTCATATCCTGCTATGGTAAGTTTCTAAGTATCTTTCTTTCTTTTTTTAATTAGGCTTCTGTAAACTATGCCTAGAAGATCTATGTCAAAACAGATTAGGAAAGGCCTAGAGAAGTGATTTTGCATTTGGTTGTCAATTCCTTTCAGCTAGGCCATCCCCTATTCACCTGGGTTGGGGGTGGGGTAAAGGTA
The DNA here is from genome assembly GCF_001458135.2 of Marmota marmota marmota. Taxonomy (NCBI): domain Eukaryota; kingdom Metazoa; phylum Chordata; class Mammalia; order Rodentia; family Sciuridae; genus Marmota; species Marmota marmota. The sequence continues at coordinate 5,418,522 of NW_025999946.1, forward strand.
AAGTTGGTAGGGTCTCTACATTTTAATTTAAGGTGATCTTAGATCCTTGGGTCTGTAGTGTTTGGGGTACTTTCTCTGAAATGCTAGTCTGGGACATGACTGTTTATGAGACTCTATCTAGTCTCATACCCACTGCACTCCTTTTCTCATTATTAACTTTGGGAAAACAAGCAAACCAGGAAGGGGAAATAGGGTACTAAGGGAGAAGAAGGATAAGAGGTAAAGAAGCATCTCAGAAAAACAGAATTTACGAACTTCCCCTTCCTTCAAACTGGTTGACAAGGTTCTGTTTCTTTTGTTCTGATCCTTAATCGAATAATATGTCCCCTTCTCAGGACAGCAATGCCCTATGGTGGATATGAAAAGGCCTCCAAACGTATGACCTTCCAGATGCCCAAGTTTGACCTGGGGCCTCTGCTGAGTGAACCCCTGGTCCTTTACAACCAGAACCTCTCCAACAGGCCTTCTTTCAACCGAACCCCTATTCCCTGGCTGAGCTCTGGGGAGCCTGCTGACTACAACGTGGATATTGGCATCCCCTTGGATGGAGAAACAGAGGAGCTATGAGGCGTTTTCTAATTTGTATCGAGTTTCCCCTCTGTGGTTCCAATTTGGAGAGGGAATACCGATCAGGATGCCCCCACTGTTAATACAGTATTCTTGTGGGAATGAAGAGGGAAAGGTGGGAGAGATCTGTCTTTCTTTTACTCTAAGTCCCCATCCCAATATCCTTCCTCACCAACTCAGAGCTCCCCTTTTCACTCCTCCACATGAAACCTGCTCTTTTATGAAATTTGCTCTGCTACCAGTAACAGTCAATAAACTTCAAGGAACTGAATTTATTCTTCCTCTGATATTTGAGGGCAGATGAAAGTTGATGACAATGCACAAAGATCAATTAAAGCCAAATACCAAACACTCATTATTTAGACTGGACCTGAGCTCTGGCTGCTTATATATCCACACCCACATCCACACCCACAAAACCACATTCATAGGTATATACGAAGTTATACTTACTCAGTGTTCATGAGACAAATAATCATAAACAAATACATGTGCTGGCCTATATGTGGGCAAAGCACAGTAATTAGGAAACAGGTGTTAGTAATACTGGTGTTAATTCTCGGTGTAGCCAATTAGAAGCTGCAAAATGAGCAAATCAGGAAAGGAAAATGGGAAGCTAAGGAAGATGTAAGAGTAATGTTGATTATCACAGAACTAGAACATGTGAATTTAGGAATACATACGTCACAGATTCCCAAAGGGATGAAATAGAATAAAGCACTATGTGGAATCCAGAAGGGAGTGGGAGAAACCAGATGCAGTACCTTGTGCTAACCAACTGCACTGCTGAAGCTCCAGTGGCAAGCTGCAGTTATACTATACCTGGCTTTGTGTGAACATAACAAGAAAAGATCTGAGGATTACAATAGCACCAAAGTGGTGCCCAGAAAGCACTATGATTGGAAAAAAAAAAAAAAAACCCTGAGAGCTCAACAGGAATGGCTGACAATGCTCTTTATATTGATTTCAAACCTGGGGTCTCTCGAGTCCCAGATTCGTCCTGTGTTCCACAAAATAAGAATGATGGAATGATACAGACCAGGAAGGAAGGATAATGAGATGACAATAAGGTCTGGGAACTTTTTTTTTTTGGTGATGGAATTGAACCTAGGGTTTCACAAATTTGGCAAGTGCTGTACCATTGAGCTACATCCTTATCCCTGGGAAATAATTTCTAAGGAAAGCTGGTTGAATTCAGCTAATTCCATGAGCTGTTAACTAAATTGTCAGACTTCACAGGAGATGGATCAAATTTTAGTGATCTTTGGTCACATGACATTTACCCTTGTCACCTTCATTTACAACTTAATGAATTTTGGGGGATACATACATCCTCTAAACTCATATACAAAACTCTATGTGGATTTTCCTAAAGAGAGGGTTTTCATAGTTTGGATTTTTCCCCAGATTCTGAAACGAAGATATGGATACAAGTAGTTCATTTGGACTGTGTCCCAGAAAAACAAACCATACAAAAGAGTAAGGAAGAAAACCAATAAAGGGCACTTTGGGCAAGGGGGCTGAATTCTATAGGAAATGCTATTAAAAGAATGGTCCATGGGTTGGTAGGATCAATATCTCCTAGGAGCTTTATTAGAAATGCAAAATCTTGGGCACAAGAATCTGTGTCTTATTCTCTCCAGGTAATACTTATGTGCTAGAAAATCATGAGACATACTACCTCAGAATTACCTCATTTAGAGTGTGAGAAGTGAGATTATTTAGCCACCAAATTCCATTTCTCATTGGTTGTCAATGTTAATTACACTGGCATTTCCAGGCAAAGAAATATAGATATATTCCAGGTACATTTATGGCCCAAAATTATTAAATGGAAAATTTCAGAAATAATTCACAAGTTTTAAAATTGCATTATTCTGTCATGTGTGGTGGTGCACGCCTCTAATCCCAGCAATTTGGGAAACTGAGGCAGGAGGATCACAAGTTCAGGGCCAGCCTCAATGTTAGTGAGACCCTGTCTCTAAATAAAATAAAAAGGGTTAGGGATGTAGCTCAGTGGTAGAGTGCTCCTAGGTTCAATCCCCAGTACCACAAACAAAGCAAAAAAAACTCAGGAGAGGTACTCCCTTTATTTATTTTTATGGTACCCAGCATTGAACCCAGGGGCGCTTAACCACTGAGCCATAACCCCAACCCCTTTTATATTTTATTTAGAAACAGGATCTTGCTGAGTTGTTTAGAGCCTGGAAATTGCTCAGGCTGGCTCTGAATTCACCATCCTCCTGCTTCAGATTCCCAAGCCTCTGGGATTACAGGCGTGGGTCACCAAACCCAGTGAATTTTTAAAAAAATTATAACTATTTTTTGTGGTGCTGGGGATCAAACCTTGAACCCTGCACATGCTAGACAAGCATTCTTACACAGAGCAACACCAGCAAATTAGCCCTTTTAGATGGTCAAGGTCTCATGGTCTCCAGTTGGTCCTATTACTCACTACTACTGTTTTACATAAGACAATGTTTTATTATTACTTGCCTAGCCTCTGCAGCCACTTAAGTTAGCAACCTCAAGGGTGGCTTTCAAAAACCACATGCCCATGACACCACCTTTGTCAGTAAGATAGACTGCTCATTCATTATTCTAGAGTAGAGATTAGGTCTGCGGCTTTTTAATACTGTAGTCATTAGCTGCATGGGACTATTGAGCTCTTGGAATGTTCCCAGTCCAAATTTAGATGTGCTGTTCTACTTAAAAAAAATTCTCAATATCACCTATTGAAATGTCATTTTGAATGTGTTGGATTAAATATATTACTAAAATTAACTTCATCTGTTAAAAAATGTGGCAGCTGGAAATCTTAAATTACACAACGTGGCTCGCCATATATTTCTACTGGACAGCCATATATTTCTACTGGTCTAGAGTGAAGAATCTCATGAGAGCTATTCAGGAGATTTAAGAGGTGAAATTGAATTCACCTTTTTAAAAATTTCTATTCCCTGGGCTGGGGCTGTAGCTCAGTGGTAGAGCGCTTGCCTTGCACGTGTGAGGCATTGGGATCGATTCTCAGCACCACATGAAAATAAAGATATAAAAAAATATATAAAAATATATTAAAAAAATAATAATTTCTATTCCCTTAGTTAACCTCCTAATCCAGCTGATTTCACTCTTCCTTGTTGACCTGCTTTCTTTAAAATCCATCTTCTGAGGCATTACTGCGCATGCCTGTAATTTCCAGCTACTTGGAAGGCAGAGGCAGGAGGATCACAAATGTGAGGCCAGCCTGGACAATTTAGCAAGTCAGTCTACCCCCACCCCCACCCCCCGCAAAAAAAAAAAAAAAAGTTAATAAAAAAGGGGTAGCTGGGGATTTGGCTCAGTTTGCTAACATGCACAAGTTCCTGGGTTCAATCCCCAGCACCCCCCCCCAAAAAAAGGGGGGGTAGGGATCCTGGGTTCAATCCTCCAGCAAAAACTAAAATAAAATAAATGTCGGATACTGTTCAGACTATTTACAGTAGACTGAGCAGAGATCAAAAGTCCTACAACTAACTGTTGGGAGAGCAACTAAATAAGGATGTGTGCATGAACAGAGAGTGCAAAGTACAAATCACACACCAGTACAGGCCAAACACCTGTTCTTACATGTTGGTTTTTATTGAAAATTTTTCCTATTTTGGTCTCCTGAGTTGGCGAGGCGGGGCATCAGGACAAACATTTCTGTGAAGCCAAATACTTTTTACAAATCAGGGTGGGGGAAGAACGGATGAAAACCTCTTACAAGAAGGTAATGAGGAGATGGGAAGGTCAATTTTTGGCCTGCCTTCTTCATCTCCAACTTTTCCATGTCGAACGAAAAAACCTGGAAAACGGAACTTCCGTTAAAGATATTGATCTAAGTTTGAGAAGTTTCAAAAAGAAGGCTATATCCCTAAAGTTATGCCGGTACAGAGTCCTCCATACTAACTTGCACCCGCCCGAACAGACCATTCCGCTTCCAATAGTTTTCCGACTTCTGGTCAGTTCAGGGTTCATCCTCGTCCGCGCCCCACCTCCAAACCTTTCCAGACAACCCGTGGAGCGCCTTGCGTTCGTCCGCCATTTTAAAACACTACTATCGCGAGATATACTTAGCGCTCTCGAGCCTGATTAATTTACTTTCTTGCGAGACTCTCTTCTCGACTGTTCTCGCCGTAGCTGAAGAAAGTGTCGCGAGAGCTGGTTGCCTTGGCTCCCTGTAGCTATAGCAGCCGCGGCGGTTTAGGATGCTGCGGCGGCGGCGGCGGGAGCAGTGAGTTCGACAACCTCAGGGGGGCGGGGCCGAAGGTAATGGGGTGCTGGGGGTAGTCCCTGTGGAGGGATAAGGGAAGGGTCGGGTCTTCGGGGAAATGAACCCTAGTGTGACGTGTGGGGAAGGAGCCAGGTCCCGTGGGTTCAGGGACAGGGCGCGGGTCTGCGCCGGGGCACGCGGGGAGGGCTGGAGCTGCTGGGAAGTCCAGGGGGAGGGACCCGGGTGTAGTAACGCTCGAGGGACTGGGCCGAAGAGTAGAGGGGTGTGTGTTGGGAACCGGCGGTGGGTAAGGGGACTCGGAACTGGATAAAGACACCGGGCTAGATCGGGGAAGTAGTGGGAAGAAATGGGGTACAGCGAGGAGGTGGGTATGTTAAACGGGAGCATAGAGGTTGGGCCCAGTTTGCTCTCACTGTTTGGGAGGTTGGGGTGAGCGGTGCAAGGAGGATCAGACCTTTACAGCACTCTGGGCTGCTCTTAAGGCTGGTTGGGTACAGCGCACCAGGACCTGGGACCTAATTGCCTTGGTGGGAGTGGTGGCACCCCAGACCCTCTCTGCCTCCCTTCCTTCTTTGCAAAGAAATACCCAGTGACCACTCCGACAGGTGAAAGGAGTCCTAGTGAATTAGTATTAGTTGAGAAGGTTTTTTTCAGTGAATAGATTATGAGTAGGATAATGAATAATTTAAAGTGTGGGGTGGGGGCGGGAGAGAAATTGTTGAGGAGGAAAAAAAAACACTACTAAGGTGTACTTCCCTTGGAGCGAATTGAATTGGAAGTAGGGGTTGTGTGCTAACGTCATGTTTCTTCCTAGATTCTAGTGTACTTAAAAATTATATATGCATAGGGCTGGGGTTGTGGCTCAGTGGTAGAGCACTTGCCTAGCATGCATGAGGTACTGGGTTCGATCCTTAGCACCACATTTAAAAAAAAAAAAAAACGTATTGTGCCCATCTACAACTAAAAAATTTTTAAAAAATTATATATGCAGTGTAAGATCAGTGTAGTTGATATAGCAAAAGATACAGTAGAACACTTAAACCTTCCACAATAACCTAAAACTAAGTGTTTCTATTGCAGCAAGTAGGCTGAACACTACTAAATCTAGTTTATTCACACGGATATAAAACCTTGTCTTCCCAAAGTCTGCCTAATCAAGTTATTTCCTTTTTTTTTTAGTTGTAGATGGACACAATAACTTATTTTTTTTATTTTATTTTATTTTTTTTTATTAACTTATTTATTATTTTTTATTTATTTTTTTTTTTAGTATTTATTTTTTGGCGCACACAACTTCTTTGTTTGTATGTGGTGCTGAGGATCGAACCCGGGCCACACGCATGCCAGGCGAGGGCGCTACCGCTTGAGCCATGTCCCCAGCCCCACAATAACTTATTTTTAAGATTTGTTTTTATGTGGTGCTGAGGATTGAACCCAGTGCCTCACATATAGGCAAGCCACTACCACTGAGCCAGGACTGCAGCACTGGTTATTTGCTTTTTAAGCAAATATATATGTACACACACACACACACACACATACACACATATACACACACAAATATACATATATATGTATTTATATTTGAGGGTATTGGGAAATTGAACTCAGGACCTAATGCGTGCTAGGCAGGCGCTCTACCACAGAGTTACATCACCAGCCCTTTTAAATTAAATTAAACTTAAATTTTATTTTGAGAAAGATAGATGCTCCCTAAATTGCCCAGGCTGGTCTGGAACTTGCAGTCCTCCTGCCTCAGTCTCCTGAGTAGCTGGGATTACAGGCATGTGCCACAACAGGGAACTGGATGATGAGGTTTTTTTTTTTTTAATATTTATTTTTTAGTTTTAGGTGGACACAATATCTTTATTTTACATTTATGTGGTGCTGAGGTTCGAACCCAGGCCTCATGCGTGCTAGGCGAGCACTCTACCACTGAGCCACAATCCCAGCCCTGAGGTTTTATTTTAGGAGACAGAACAAGTTTCCAGTGTTTGTCAGTGTGGAAATAAAAAGAGTCTCCCAGGAGTGAAAATTACTGAGAGGGAAAAATATTTAATCTGAATTTCAAGGGCTGAGGCTCAAGAGCAAGGTTTGGACTATTTGGTTCTTTATCTCTCATTTCTAGTGAAAACTGTGGCTTCAAGTCAGGCGTTAAAAAAATTATTTATTTATTTTAATTTACAAATACAAGTTTTCCAATCATTTGTCTCTATCTTTTGTATGCATTAATTTGCAAGGGCTAACCCCCTGTTTTGATTATGTAACTGGATTTTGCCATGTTGAGATTCACAGATTCATTAATTAGAATAATGGCTTTTGAATCCTTCTTGAGCTAGCCTAAATGTAGTTATTCAACCCGTTATTTGATATGTATCAGAGTAAAACTTTTAATTTGTCCTGTTGGTAGCTAAACTTTAATGTAGATGTGCTTTTCTGAGGCAAAATAAAGCCTTGTGTGGTGGTTGGGTTCCCAAAATTTCAACATGAATCCAGCAACAAACTTTCCTGAGATCCTGTTCCATGTAGATTGCTGTGTAAGGCATTGCAGGAGAAAGATCACTTAATTCATTTATCTATTCAACAAACACTTATTGAAACCAGTTTTTGTCTGATTATTAAGACTTCAGGATTCAAATACAAGTAAAACTTTAACTCTGTCTTGGAACCTGGCAGACCCTATGAAGGAAGACAGAGAAACAAATAAGTATAATGTAATAAATGCAAGGTTCTGACCTTGAGTTTAAATAATAGTTGACAAGGGCTGGGGATGTGGCTCAAGCAGGAGCGTGCTCGCCTGGCATGCTTGCGGCCCGGGTTCGAGCCTCAGCACCACATACAAACAAAGATGTTGTGTCCGCCGAAAACTAAAAATCATTCTCTCTCTCTCTCTCTCTTTAAAAAAAAATAATAGTTGACAAGACTAAAAGGGAATGAAGCATTTTAAAAATTGTAAACTAGTAAGTGAAGTCTAAACTGTGTTGCATTAATAAAACACTAAGTTTCTCAGAACAGAAAAAGAATGGAAGTTTAAAGAGAAAATTTACTTGTCAGTTCATAATTGTCTTTATTACTCTTTCATTAAAATTTTTAAATTTGTGTCTTTTTTACTCTTTTAAAGTAAATATCAACATTCTTAAGTCAATAATAATGGCCAACATGCATTAAGTTGATAATTAATGTGCTAGGCATGTTACTTTGTTTTATCTTCACAATGTTCTGAGGCTGGTACTAATACCTTAGTTTTTAAAAAATTGTTATTTATTTATTTATTTCAATATTTATTTTTTTGTTGTAGTTGTCCCAATACCTTTATTTAATTTATTTATTTTTATGTGGTGCTGAGGATCGAACCCAGGGACCTGCAGGCAAGTGCTCTACTGCTGAGCCACAACCCCAGCCCCTAAAATTTATTTTTTAGTACTAGGGATTGAAACCAGGGGCATTCTAACACTGAGCTACATCCCCAGCCCTTTTTGTTTTTATTTTGAGATGTGGTCTTCCTAAATTGACCAGGCTGGACTCAAATATTTGATCTTCCTGCTTGAGCTTTTCAAGTCTCTGGGATTACAAGCATGTATCACTAAGCCTGGCTGTAATACCTTAGCTTTTTTTTTTTTTTTTTTTTTTTTAAGTTGTAGATAAACACAATTTGTCTCTCTCTCTCTCTCTCTCTCTCTCAATATTTTTTAGTTGTAGATGGACACAATACCTTTATTTGATTTATTTACATTTTATGTGGTGCTGAGGATCGAACCCAGTGCCTCACAGGTGGGAAGCAAGCACTCTACCACTGAGCTAATACCTTAGCCCTCTAATACCTTAGCTTTAAAGATAAGAAAACAGGTTTAATCCCAGTGTGATGGTACGCATTTGTTATCACCTGCTAATCTGGAGCCTATAGCAGGAAGATGGCAAGTTGGAAGCCAGCCTGGGGAATTTATTGAGACCCTGCCTCAAACTAAAATAAAAAGGGGCCGGGGGCTAGGGGTGTAGCTCAGTGGTAGAGCGCTTGCCTAGCATGTGTGAGGCACTGGGTTGGATCCTCAACACACATAAAAATGAATAAATAAAATAAAAAAAAATTTAAAAAAGACGGTAGAGCACTCCAGTAGTGGGGTGGGGGTGGGGGAATACATCATAGAACCAAAAATCAAGGCTTAAATAGTTAAGGAAATTGCCAGGTATAGTGACATAAGCCTAGAATTTCACTGACTTGGAGATTGAGGCCGGAGAATAGCAAGCTGAAACCTGGTCCAGGCAATTTAGCAAGATCCTATCTCAAAATTTTTAAAAAAGGGGCTGGTAGTTCAGTGATAGAGTGCCTTTGGGTTCAATCCCCAGTACTGTACCTCCTCAAAAACACAACAAAAAACAATGTTAAGGAAGTTGCCAAAGATCACAGAGTAGTAAATGGCAGATTAGGAATTAGAGTTGGAAATTTATGTGTTCTTAAAAACTAAAAAAGCTGTGTATAGTGGCTCATGCCTGTATAAACAGGGACTTGGGAGGTTGAAGCAGGAGGATTGCAAATTTGATCTGGCCTAGGAAATTCAATGAGACCTTGTCTCAAAAAATAATAAAGGACTGGGTTGTAGCTCAGTGGTAGAGCACCCCTGGGTTCAATCTCTAGTATTGCAAAAAACAAACAAAACAGAAAAATCAACCACCTTATTCCTCCAAAGAACTAAGAAAGAAAGCCATCGCTATGGTGCTTGCCTGTAGTCACAGCTACAAGGGCACTGAGGCTGGAGGATCACTTGAACCTAAGAATTTGAGACCAGTTTGGGCAACATGGGAGACCCTAACAACAACAAATAATAATAATAAAAGTAAAAAAAGGAAACAAATGAAGAAAGATTTCTTTCTTCTGCAGATGGGCAGTCTCTGTGTAGAGGTAGGGAGAAGAGGTTATAGTTGAAATTGGTTAGGGTATGGGAATTCAGCGTGGTGACCAAGAAGGTATACATTTATCATGGGGTTATCTCCTTGTTTTTAATTCATAGGTGTTTTTTTTAATATCTTTATTTTGTTTATTTATTTTTATGTGGTGCAGAGGATCGAACCCAGGGTCTCTCACGTGCAAGGCGAGTGCTCTAACTACTGAGCCACAACCCCTATCTCAAATATTTACACTACCTACAAGGAACTAATTTGAATATCAGCATAATTCTGAGTATAAGATTGGTATTGTTATAGACAGAGTTTAGTAAATTACCATATCCATGCTGGGTATAATTATATAGGAAGCTATGTTTGGGAAAATAGTTGTAACAAGCAATTGTTAAAATATGTAAGTTTCCAGAAAGTGATCATTTTAGTAGTAGAAATACTTATCTGTTTTCATATATAGAACAAATGTTCTTAGAACAGATCTTAAGATATTTAATCAAACATTTTAATTTTTTTATTAAATTATTTATTCTAAATTGTTATATACAATGGCAGAATGTAATTCATTTCATATTACATATATAGAGCACAGTTTTATTTAAAATATTTTTTTAGCAGTTGATGGACCTTTATTTCATTCACTTATTTATATGTGGTGCTGAGAATCGAACGTAGGGCCTCACACATGATAGGCAAGTGCTCTAACATTGAAACACAACCCCATCCCTAGAGAATAATTTTTCAAGTCACTGATTGTACACAAAGTATTTTCATACCATTCGTGTCTTTTTTTTTAAATATTTATTTATTTTTAGTTATTGGCGGACACAACATCTTTGTTTGTATGTGGTGCTGAGGATCGAACCCAGGCCGCACGCATGCCAGGCAAGCGCACTACTGCTTGAGCCACATCCCCAGCCCCATTCGTGTCTTTATACATGTACTCAGGGTAATGATGTCTAACTCATTATACCATCATTCCTGTCCCTCTTACCCTCTCCTTTTCCCTCTCTCCCCTTTGCCCTATCTAAAGTTCCTCCATTTCTCCCATGCTCCCTCCCCATCTCCATTTTGAGTCAGCATCCTCATATCAAAGAAAACATTTGGCCTTTGTGTTTTTTTGGGATTGGCTTACTTAGCTTTATAAAAATCTCCAATTCCATCCATTTACCTGCAAATGTTATGATTTCTCTTTTAATGCTGAGTAATGTTCCATTGTGTATATTTACCAAAGTTTTCCTATCCATTCATCTACTGAAGGGCATCTGGGTTGGTTCGACAATTTAGCTATTGTCAATTGTGCTGCTGTAAACATTGATATGGCTGTGTCCCTATAGTATGGTGTTTTTAAATCCTTTGGGTATAAACTGAGGAGTGGGATAGCTCGGTCAAATGGTGGTTCTATTCCCAATTTTCCAAGGATTCTGCATAGTGCTTTCCATATTGGCTGCACCAATTTGCAGTCCTACCAGCAATGTATGAGTGTGTCTTTTTCCCTACATCCTCGCCAACACTTATTGTTGTTTGTATTCTCTTGATAGCCGCCATTCTGACTGGAGGGAGATGAAATCTTAGAGTAGTTTTGATTTGCATATCTCTAATTGCTAGAGATGTTGAACATTTTTTCATATGTTTGTTAATTGATTGTACATCCTCTTCTTAGAAGTGTCCAGTTAAGCATTTTTATTTTGATTACCTTTTTGTGATACTGGGGATTGAACCCAGGACCTTGCTTTTGCATGCTAGGCAGTCACACTACCACTGAGCCACACCCCCAGTTCCAGTCAAACATTTTTATACTTCATTTTTTTGGTTTTGAGAACAATGTATGTATTTATCTGAGTTTATGTTACTGGAAAAGGGTCTGAGGAGGTCCCCTAAAAGGGAGAAGATGACCTCAGCTCAGCCTTGTCAGGTTTTTGACTTACGCCACAGAAAGAAATTTTAGGAT
>NW_025999947.1:0-5404 GCF_001458135.2 Marmota marmota marmota
TTTTTTTTTTTTTTTTTTTTGGTGTCGGGGGGATTCAAATCAGGGGCACTTAACTACTGAGACACATCCCTAGCCCCCATGAGCACATTCTTTTCCTGAAATGCTAAAAGATTTTGATCAATGTTGTTAACTCAATGTAAAAGAGGAAAAAAAATCTATCAAAATTTTAAATGCTACTTGGTAGAATTAAATTTGCAGATTACGTAAAATGATAAAGTACTTTGTTTCCCTTCCCTAGCCATAAAGTTGGATGACTAAAATAAAAGGTTCATTTCTAATTCAAGGAAAAAAATGTGTGTATAAGAGGTGAGGTGTGTGTGTAAAAAAAAAATTAGGAAAGAAAAGAGAAAACAGAAAGGTAATTAGGCAAATATAAATAATCTTTGGGTTATTCACTGTTTCACTTTACCCTTCTTTTGGGAAGGTAATTAGGAACTGATTGCATTCTCAGAATTACTAGAGATGCAGCAGATGGCTTCTAAAATATTCTCAAATTAAAACATAAGTTTAGTGTGTTCTCTGACAACAGAAATCATAAAATTTTAGATTATTCACTCACTCTTGTTTCCACAGATGTAATTCAAGAAAAATAAGTATGGTATTGTATTGAAAAGGCTCTCATCCTGAGCACTGTTATTCTAATGAAACACAACATAACCAAGAAACAAATGATCACAATTGTAGGTATCTTGCTAAAACTCATACATCTTTTTATATACTTATATTTCAAAAATAAATATTCAAACTAAGCAATAAAATTCAAAATTCAATGAAGACAAATGTAAATAAATTTGTAACTTTATCAAATGTTAGGCTAGGATTGAGAAAAATCTTTTAGATCTCAGATTCTACTTATTATAACACTTAGAACAAGTAAATCATTTATTATGTATTTTTTAAATGCCTCGGGTAATATTTATTACTTATTAGGGTTGCTTAAAGAATTATTTAAATCAAACATTAAAATATTCTTGAAAATTGCCATATGCTATTATGACAGCTATAATCTAAATTTTAAACATATTTTTTTTAACTTCTTGAGTGTTTCATTAAGATTCACATATGTTGCAAGAAAATACTTGCCAAGTGCTCTAGAGTTGTTACTTCTAGGGCCTTTGTTATTGTTCAACCCAGGATAAATCATTAAAAGAATCTGGCCTTCCACCTCATCATTTGTAAAAGAGAAGAGAGGAAATATTTAGATCTAATAACTGCTAAATTTTTCTACAGTCTACTTACAAAATGAAGCCACATATTGGGCTTAAGGAAGTAAATCTACCTATTTTTGATTATACTACATATTTAAGTTGTTTTCATAATCTGACCTATGAGCAAGTTTCTGTCTTATATAGTGCATTGTATATTTAGTTAAATATTTACCAACAGTTTTTTTCCTCATAAAGCTTATCTGAAATTTCACATGTTAGCAAGCCTAGAGTTGTCTTTTTTGTTGTTGTTTTGTTTTTCCCCTCAACTATGGTTTATATGAGAGTTCATAGGCCATATTTCTCTTTTGATTTCTACCTGGCATTGAGACAATTTGCATGACTGATATAACATTTATTTATTCATTGAATGGTGCTCAATTGCTGTAATGTTAAAGCTCTATAATAATAAATGCAGGGTGACTGTTTGATAATAGCTTATCATCTCTCAACTACAAATGTATATAAGTTAGAAAAATAAATATTTAGTTGTATATCTGTGTGTGTTTGTATGTTGAAGTTGAGGTGTATTGTGCTCTTTAGTTTCAATGCATGGTCCACATGTTACATAATCTGGGAGGAGACAAATGTGCAGAAAAATTATCTTCAATCCTATTATAAATCTTCATCTGGTCAACAGCCACTACATCAAATCTCTTCAGTGTGTATATGACCTAAACTTTGGAAATTCATACTTAGGTCTGTTCATTACATAAGCCAAAACAGAAATACGTACATTTCCTGAACTTTCTTTGTTCTCCTTTTAAATAAATGATTATGACAAAGAAAATGAAATTGAACAATCTGTCTTTTGTGTGGAGCATAGAATGCAGGATGACCTTATGTTATCTTTAAAATGTGGTATTGAAAATAAGGACCAAATATTAGGTAATCCATTTAAAGAATTGGTGTAGAAAAGAATGACATTTAGCTGCTTGTTTTATCCTGGGAATATAAATTAACTGAACGTAGTGGCCCTTGAAGAGGGATTTGTTTAACAGCTTTTTAGGGATATTGAAGACATGAGAGTTTGGGATGCATAAAAAAATGTAGAAAGATATTTTCACATGCACTGAACATTAATATATGTACTATTCCATAAGATGATTTGCTTAATCCACAATAATATCTAAAGTGTTCAAAATTAACTTACAAACAAACATATGATAGAGTGAGACAGAGAAAAATAAATCTGCTCTACAGAATAAGAGATATAGGAGGAGTCCATTATTATTCTCTCTCTCTCTCTCTCTCTCTCTCTCTATATATATATATATATATATATACACATATATATATTTCTTGTACAGGCATAACTCTTGTACATTAGATAAGCATATATAGTAGATAGGCAAATATATTTATTACATATTATATATATTAAATATGCACTATATATACATAGAATAGGAATAAAAACCTGAAGACTAATTCAAACTAAATTTTTTACTCAAGGTCACGTCCTCAAATGGTACTGGAGAAGGCAGAGATTTTGCTTTTTAATTTCTGCAGTTCATTTTTACTCTAATGTATTACAATGAATATGTATTGCTTTTGTAATTTAAAAAAGTAAGTTTTTAAAAATGGCCCTGAATTATATTTTGGATGTTTTCATTTTATTCAAAGTATGTTTTGCAATATGTATGTTTTGAGCCTCCTAAAAACATTTGAAATAAAATTATTTTAATGGCTTCAAGGCTAACTGGTGGTATTTTTTCTGCAGCATCCATGTGAAACGTCTACAAAGCTCAGCTTCCCAGCTTTTGTATAAACACTCAGAGGACCCTGGAGTGATCAGTGGTATCATTACATTACTGCTTAATAGCACATGCTGTTGATACATTAATTGCTTTATTGACTATTTTAAAAGTTTACGACCTCATCTGTATTCCAATTTGACCTTGTTTTGCACTTTTCTAGTGAATCACCACATTCAACAACCTACATAATGTGTATTATACTAATAAATTTACAAAATGAAAAAAGTCAGATGATATGCACCTCATTATTTTTTTAATCAACTAAATCATTGTTAGGCAGGATTTATATTGCAAAGAACTGCATAATCTGAAAACTGTGATACTACAGATTCATGATTAGAAAAGATGTTCCACATTTTTTATAATTTTTTTTAAAATAATAATTACCAGATGAAGTGGCTGGACAGCATACTCATGATTTAAATCAAGAAAAGTGGCTCTAAACTTCAATAGATATTTTATTTTAAAATTCCTAATGAATTAATAATATGCTCCATGATATCACAAATATCTATTTAAAAGTATTTTTTAAGTGGGAATTTCACTTCTAAAACTTGGGCAAAGTCCAGTGCTTCCCAAGAAATAAAACTGATTGAGGAAAAGTATATAGGCTCCTTGAAGCTATGGAAATTCGATTATTTGCAAGATGAAAATAAAATTTTGCATTTTGAAGACCACCCTTTAATACATAGTCTCATGTTTCTACACTAAAATCTCACATTTAGCAAATTTCCCAGTTCCCATTTCTTTCCATTTTCAAATGTCTAAGAAAAAGAAATTTTAAAAGTTCCTCATACAGTTAATCCTTCACTAGGCATCATTTGGAAAGTTAGTGAATTTTGTGTTCAAAAAGGAGTCACACAGGTATTACACTCTAAGACAGAAAGGATGACATAGACTTTTGATCTCTTTACTGAATTTTCATTATTTAAGAAAACCATTCTATATAATGTTCTGAATGCTTAAAAAGTAGTTTAGAAAGTAGGATACCCATAATATTTATCATATGTAATATAAATTAAGGAACAGGGCAAGAATACCAATGAAATAATGAGGAAAGAGTTATTGGAATTAGAATTTGGGGGCTGGGTACAGTAGGGACATTTGTGTATTCTATTTCATTTTACAGATGAAGAAATGAATGCCCAGCGTCATTAGATAACATGTCCATAGCGTTAGCATTTGAATAGAGGTAGAGCCATGGTAAACTGAACCTTGTGCAGAGCTTTGTTACTAATTGTGATTGCAGAGGAGAACATGGCGAGCCATTCCACAAAAATAAATGATGTGCAAAGTTGCTAACATATTAAAGAGATACTTTTGTTCAGAAAACATGGTTGGAGCAAATGCCAAGAAACAAAGAGATCACTAGGAACATAGGTGAGTCTTCCAGAAGGAATTTTGGGAGCAAAAATTAAAAATTATTCATTTCCTAATCATGGTGAATAGGTATTGGTGTCAATATTCAGTATATTGCAAATCCTGAACTGATGATGTATTCATTTGAAACAATATAAAACAAGTAGAATGCAGAATATTTTAAAAATCATTTAACTCGTTTATGGATTTTATTTGTTAAGTTAGCAAGAAATGTATTCCACATCCTGACCATCAAAATCTCAAATGTTGTTATGAGATGGGACAGTCACATTGCTATTAGAGACAGACAAGTTCCTTAATATAAAGACTTCAGCCATTAACTAAACTCCAATTTCATTTCATTTTTCCAATGTTTCACTTCCTATGATCTTACAAATACATTTTTTTGAGAAACAGAATAAAATTTATTTCTCAACTAATTTTATCACGTAATGAATGCCACTTCCTGATTGTAGAAATAGGACTTTATGAAATTACTCCCTGCCCCTAAGTCTTTTTTTATTCCACCTCTTTACCAGAAAGTCTTTCATCTCTGCTTCAGCTTTAAATCATATTTTTTCATGAATAATGAACTAACAATTCTGTGTACTTGTGAATTATTTTAGATATCTAAATTATTGTTAAAATTTATATTCTCACTTCATGTGACAGAGTGTCTAATTGACTATGCACTTGGTATAGCAGCCACTTCCTCAGACTCTCACAGAATATTAAAGAACAGAGTAAGACATCACACAACAGGGACACAACAAATGTACCAAGGAGGGCTACTGCTTCAGACAGGCAGTATTTTACCTGCATTGTAGAATAATTCAGAATTACTGAGTGGCCCGCAGAGGGGCAGAGCTGCCAACCACACCTGCGACCCGCCGGCAGAACAGGCGCAGCAGCCTGCTGAGAGGCAGAGCCGCCCCCTCCCCCCCCACGCCTGCAAGGTAGATGGAACTGTGACCACCCACAGAACAGGCCCAGCGGCCTGCTGAGGGGCAGAGCAGCCCCCTCCCCCCCTGCAAGGTAGGCGGACCTGTGACCCACCGGCAGAACAGGCCCAGAATTCCG
>NW_025999948.1:0-4540 GCF_001458135.2 Marmota marmota marmota
AAAAAAAAAAAAAAAAAAAAAAAAAAAAAAAAAAAAATCACCTTTAAATTATATTTAAAAAGTGATTAGGTTATATGAAGGGTTTTTTTTTTTATTTCAACATGGGCATACTGGTTGAAATAAAAAGCAATAATTCCATGAAGTCAATCTAATGTTTGCAGATTGTTATTTCTGAGTGCCACAGTGAAGAAACTAGGCCTTCTGTGGTGTTTTATTTTAGAAATGAAAAAAATAGAGAGACAATCAACTAAGAAAAGGTCAATTAGTAGCAAAATTTCAACATGATGTAAGTTAACTTCAGGTACTGTACTAAGAAGTGAAAGTGAAAAAATAAACATTACTACAATATTTCTTATTGTAATCACTCTGTCTGATGCTATTGGAGATGGCACAATTCTCTCCAGAACCAAAGATGTCTATGTAGCAAGATATATTGGTGTAGGTGCCCAAAGGTGAAGTAAGCCATTATTTTGAATAAAACTGGGAGATCAAGAGGTCACTAGCATCCTCTTCCCAAGAGATAAAAAGGAACTTTTGATGGTGAGATAGGACAGGGAAGTAAGAAAAAGAGAAATGGCAAAGAAGGGCAGGAACTGAGCAACATGATAGGAGGGAAGGAGACATCCTTAGAGAAATGTTGATAAAAGGCAGCAGTCTCTGATAACAACTTCTTAAAAGTTTGCCATGTAGTTATGAATATGCAATACACATATATGCTTTTATATATGACATTTTAGAATATGCAAAGTAAAGGCAAGCATCAGGCAAAGAGAACATCATAAATGAAGTGAGATTTGTATGTGACTTAAGAGTTCAGAAGAACAATATGTTAGGTCTAGCGGTTATCAGGAGAATATAAGCACCCAGAAATTTACAGTCAGAAAAGATGGAGAGTCAGGTCAATTTCTGTGTGTCTTTCAGAATAAGATACTCTCAGCTTCTAGAAACTTGTGTTTCTGTGGTGTGAAAACTCATGCATAATTGACCATTTTAACTTCTGTTCTCTTGTATAGCATGGTCAGCCACAGACTATAACCTGAAGTACTTCACAGGTATAGGTGGTAATAACATTAGAGACAAAAGGTAGACTGTTTGGAAAAGACCAGCAGAAAGAGAGAGAAGTGTAACAACCCCTTCTGCAGAGATGACATACTTGATTTTTTTTCAGACTGAGAAACATTGTAGATGTGTTCTGAGAGCCTCTTCTTTCATGCTTATTTTATTTCAGTTTTCCAGAATTACTAGGAATTCAGATTTTCATATATTTTAGACATTTTAAAATTTTAATGTAATCATATATATAAGATACTACTGAATCTCCGAAATTTTAACATAATTTTGACAGATCTTTATCATATATGCACAGAACATATGAAATGTAAAATAAAATCAAAACTTCAATCTGAGTTAATTACATCAATACATATTGACAGATTTGATGTGTTTCTCAACTTTAAAAGTAGGTTCTCTTTACCTGAGAGAAAGGAGACACTAAGGAGCCTCAAAAGTCAGAAAACAAGTTATTTTTAATGTATAATCCTGAAAAAAATCCATCTTTAGGGAATAAAGTTTCTGCTGTATACTGTCAGTAAACAAGTCGATCACATAGAAGTAAAGATACACAAGGTAAAATTCAAACAGAATTCCAAATGACTGCACTAAATTGCCAAGCAACAAAGTTAACTGTTTCAAAGAAATGACAGATATCTTCATGCTCTCCCACAGAGAGAAGGTAGATCCAGACCCTATAAATGTCCTAGATGATCTGAATCCATCATAGTGACCACTGACCATGTTGTACAGAGAAGTGGCTGAGAAGTAGCAGTGGAAATGGGGGCATCCCTGGGGAAGAAATAAGGAGTCACCAGGAATTGATCTGCAGGCTTCCCCTGTCTGCTAATGTTAGTATGCCTGGGTGATGAAAAGGACTGACTCATTTGGAGAATGATAAATAGCAACAATCACAAACATTTGCAAAGTATTGATTTCCTTGAGACTTCCACAGGTTTTCACATGAATAATCTAATTTATAACCAAGCAGTTCCTACGATGAGTCTGATTAGTCTGCTGTATACGTCTGGTATTCCTCACATGTCATGGAAGAGGAAACTGAGGAGAAGTTTCCAGACCTGGAATATATTAAATGCATGGTCTTTGGGGAATACTAGAACAAATGGTTCCAGATTATATGGATGACTCGTAGTAAAATCACTGGATGCCTCCAATCGACCCTCAGATCTAATTAAGTATAAATAATTGTTAGTACAATTCTTATTAATATAACTTAAAATGAAGACAATTATCAAGTAGTTGTTAAAAGAAATAATATGAAATGTACAATGGTAATTTAATAGTGATAAAAAGCAAGCAATTATTTATGCCAGTCACTCTTCTAAGTGCTTTACTTATATTTCCTCATAACTACTCCCTGATGAAGGCAGTATCATTATCTCTATCTTTCAAAGACCTAAACTGAGGCAGAAAAGGAACCAAGGTCACACTACTGATAAGGGAGAACAGAGACTCAAACCTGGGCATTCTGAACCCAGAATCTTTTTAATCTTGGTGGGGAAGGGGGAGGCGGTACTAGAGATTGAACCCAGAGGCACTTTACCACTGAGGTACATCCCCAGCCCTTTTTATTTTTTGTTTTGATACTGGGTCTTTCTAGGTTGCTGAGGTACTTGCTAAATTACTGAGGCTGTCCTCAAACTTGTGATCTTCCTGCCTCAGCCTCCCAAGCCACTAGGATTATAGGCTTGAGCCACCACGCTTGCTCACTCTTGAATTGATTAAAAAATACATTCAAATTTTAGACTCTGAAAAAAGAAAGTGAAGAAAGTTTTGGGGTGATGATAATGCATATAGTGATAGGAATTTGAGTTACATAGATATATGCACTGTCAAAACTCAGTGGCGGGCTGGGGTTGTGGCTCAGTTGGTAGTGTGCTTGCCTAGCATGTGTGAGGCACTGGGTTTGATTCTCAGCACCACATATAAGTAAATAAAGGTCAATCAACAACTAAAAAAAATATTAAAAATAAAACCTCAGTGGCTACACTGCATTTCAATTCATTTATGTAATTGTCACATCACAAGAAAAAAATCTGTAAATAAATATTAAACTCTAGTTAATGGTATTAGATTACTGAAGCACTGAGAAGGAGGTATACAAATATCTGTAATTTACTTTGAAATACACCCAGAAACAAGATGTGTTAATGGAAATACAGGTAGATAGATATGATGATACAAGTATGATAATATGCTGATAGAATGCTCAGTATAGTTGGACGCTGTTATGGTTTAGATATGAGGTGTTCCCCCAAAAGTTCACATGTGAGACAATGCAAGAAAGCTTAGAAGTGAAGTGATTGCATTATGAGACCCTTAACCTAATCAGTGCATCAATCCCCTGACCAGGATTAACTGGATGGTAACTGTAGGTAGATAAGTTGTGGCTGGAAGAGGTAAGTTCCTAGAGGTAGGTCTTTAGGGTATATATATCTTGCCTGTGGTGAGGGGAGTCTCTCTCTTTTTGCTTCCTGGTGCCATGTTCCCAATTGTTTTCCTCTTCCACATACCTTCTGCCACACTTTTATGCCATGATGTTCTGCATTATCTCAAGCCAGGAGGTGTGGAGCGAGCTATCTTGAGATCTCTGAAACCAGGAGACGCAAAATAAACTTTTCTCTGTATTGTTTTTGTAATGTCTTTTGGTCACAGCAGTGAAAAAGTTGACTAAAACATATGTGCTGGCACTCAACTGTAATTCTAGTGATTCAGGTGGCTGAGGCAGAAGGATCACAAGTTTGAAGCCAGCCTCAGTAACTCAGTGAAGCCCTAAGCAACTTAGGAAGACCCTATCTCAAAAATTAAAAAATTAAAAGTACCAGGAATGTAGCTCAATGACCCTATCTCAGAAACTAAAAAATTAAAAGTGCCAGGAATGTAGCTCAATGATAAGGCATTCCTGGATTCAATTCCCAGTACCTAAAAAAAAAAAAAAAAAAGAATGTTCAGGGAACATTTTTGTATTCACTAACCAAAGAGAGTTTTGCCAGCCACCCAAGAAATTCCTCTATGTGCCCACACTAATCACAGCCTTTATCCTGCCCTCTTTAAAGAACAGTGATGTAAGTTATACTCTATGTATGTATAATATATCAAAATACACTCTACTGTCTTGGATTTCTAAAAAGAACAAATTTTAAAATGGCAAAAAAAAAAAAAGAAAAATGACTTTTTGTGGCACCTTATGGTTTTATCACCCAAGTCTGCATCCCTAGACAGAGTAGTATTTTGGGTTTTTTTGTTTGTTTGTTTGTTTTAATTTTTATTGTTGGTTGTTCAAAACATTACATAGTTCTTGATATATCATATTTCACACTTTGATTCAAGTGGGTTATGAACTCCCATTTTTACCCCGTATACAGATTGCAGAATCACATCAGTTACACATCCATTGATTTACATATTGCCATACTAGTGTCTGTTGTATTCTGCTGCCTTTCATATCCTCTACTATCCCCCCTCCCCA
>NW_025999949.1:32-30294 GCF_001458135.2 Marmota marmota marmota
CCCCATCACTTCTCCCCTTCCTCTCCCTGGACCCTTTCCTCTGTTCTACTGATCTCCCTTTGATTTTCATGAGATTCCCTCAAACTTTCTTTTCCTTTTTCCTCTCTAGTTTCCACATATGAGAGAAAATATATGACCTCTGACCTTCTGAGTTTGACTTATTTGACTTAACATGTTCTCAAGTTCCATCCATTTTCCTGCAAATAACATAATTTCACTTTTCTCCTTTATGGTTAAATGAATTTAAACTCAATTTTTTATTTTCTTTATCTATTTTCTTTATCCATTCATCCACTGATAGACACCTAAGCTGATCCCATAGTTTGGTTATTGTAAATTGTGCTGCTACAAATATGGGTATGCATGTATTGCTACAGTGTACTGACTAATTGTTTAGGATAAATACTGAAGAGTAGGATAGCTAAGTTATATGGTTCCATGCCCAGTATTTTGAGGAAACTCCATACTGATTTCCATAGTGGTTGTACTAATTTACAATCCCACCAACAGTATAATAGTGTTTCCTTTTCCCTACATCCTCTCCAGTATTTATTACTGTTCATACTCTTGATGGCTGAAATTCTGATTGCAGTAAGATGAAATCTGAGTACAGTTTAGATTTGCATTTTCCTAATTGCTAATGATTCTGAAATTTTTATGTATCTGTTGGCCATCTGTAGTTCTTCTTTAAGAAGTATCTATTCAGATCATTTGCCCATTTATTAATTGGGTTATCTGGTTTTTTTGGTGTTAAGTTTTTTGAGTTCTTTATATATTCTGGATATTGATCCTCATCAGGAGAGTAGATAACAAAGATTTTCTCCCATTCTGTAGGTTTTCTCTTAAAATTCTTACATGTTCCCTTCGCTGTTACATATTCATATATGTATATGTACATATACGGAAGATTTTTAATTTGATGCCATCCTATTTATTAACTTTTAGCACTATTTCCTGAGCATTAGGGGTCCTACTGAGAAAGTCATTGCTTGTTCCTGCATGTTAGAGTGTTGACCCTGTTTTCTTCCTAGAGTCACACAGTTTCTGGTCTAATTCTCAGGTCTTGTGGTTCATTTTGAGTTGATTTTTTGTGCAGAATAAGAGACAATGATCTATTCTCATTCTTCTACAAATGGATAACAAGTTTTCCCAGCACCTTTTGTTTAAAAGGCTGTCTTGGGGCTGGGGATATGGCTCAAGCAGTAGCGCGCTCGCCTGGCATGCGTGCAGCCCAGGTTCGATCCTCAGCACCACATACAAACAAAGATGTTGTGTCTGCCGATAACTAAAAAATAAATATTAAAATTCTCTCTCTCTCTCCCTCTCTCTCTCTCTCTCTCAAAAAAAAAAAAGGGCTGTCTTTTCTCCAATGTATGCTTTTGGCACTTTTGTCAATGATCAGATGACTGTATCTGTATGAGTTTGTCTATCTTCTATTCCGTATCACCATAAGTATTTTATGCCAACGTCATGTGGTCCTTGTTACTATAACTCTATAGTATAACTTTAAATCAACTAGAGACCTCTTGATGCCAACTCTGCACCTCCTGGAATCTGGTCCCTCATCCAGTCCCAGGCCTCCTTCCTTACTCACTGCCCCTCCATCTTTCCCTCTATGACAGCTTTGAAAGTCCTGTCCTTCCTCATTTCTCAAATCTCTAACCTACACACAGGAATCTGCCCTTTCTGAAGCATAGGCTTTTAATTTTAGAATCTAAGGATGTTCTTTCTTCCTCGTTGCTTTCTCAGAGTCACCTTTCTGTAAGGCAATGACCATAGAATGCCACACTCATTGACTGAGTAAAGGGCCCAGGGTGTTAGGAAGCACCAGGAACAAAAAGCAATTTCAATTTTAAAATATCATCGTTCTGCTGTTTAAGTGAAATCTTATGCAGAAATCCAATGCAAAACAGATAAAAGTCAGAGTCCATAGGGTTAAGTCAGGACATAAGTGCAAATGGGAGTCCTGAGGATCCCAGGGCCCTCTCCTATAGGCCTGAGAGAAGTTTTCTGAAGTTTGAAAAATCACTAAAGGGGCTGGGGATGTGGCTCAAGCGGTAGCGCGCTCGCCTGGCATGCGTGCGGCCCGGGTTCGATCCTCAGCACCACATACAAACAAAGATGTTGTGTCTGCCGAAAACTAAAAAAAAAAATATTAAAAAAAAAAGAAGAAAAATCACTAAATTGAAAAATCTGTACCATCTCCACCAGCCTGAAAGTTCTATGATTCAGTGTCAGGAGCAAACATCAAACTTGAAAATAATCACTCCTAAGTGTGACATGTGACATATAAACAATAATATGAATATACCCAACTTTTCTTCATCCTACCCCTACTTCTTGGCCTGCTTTAGCCTTTTCAGTTTCCTTATCTTCCAAGAAGGGTTTTGTGTTAAGAATCAGTGTGAGAGGACAAGAAATGAGACACTGTCACAGCTAAGAGGACAAGCTCTGGAACCAGACTTTCTGGTTTTAAATCTCCATCTTTGTGTTGTCATTTTGATCTCATAGGACTTTCTCTTTGACCAAAATATTCAATAATAGAGCCATTTCAATTGTACATTGCAAATCATATCGGTATCTTATATCAATACTTTCCTATTCTGCAACTTTTTAGTGCAAATTCTGAAACAATAAAGATAACATTGCCTCCAAGAAAAGCTCTCTTATGTCTCAGGTTCTGTAGGAGTGCCCACATTCCCTGCTGTTTTCCCCTTTCCCACAATGTTAGTTTCTGAAGTTTGCCATGACAGAGTACCAGAAAGTAGGTGGCTACTTCTGGAGATTAGAAGCCCAAAATCAAAAGTGTTAGCAGGAATAAGCTCCCTCCAATGTCTCTAATGGAAGACACTTCCTTGCCTCTTCCAGCCTCTGGTGGTCCCCAGCACTCCTTATATGTGGCAGCATAACCTCCATCTCTACATTCACATGGCAATTTTCTTATGTGTCATCATATTATCTTCCATCTGTGCATGTCTATGTCCAAATTTCTTTCTTCCTATGAAGACACTAATTATATTGGATTTTGTGACCACTCTCTAGTATGACCTCTTCTTAACTAATTATATCCATGATGACTCTAGTTCCAAATAAATTTATTCTAAGGAACTGAGAAATACGACTTCATATTTCCTGGGGAATACAATTCAAATCATAATATCCACCAATCCCTGTGGCTCTACCAATGTATTCATATGCTCCACTGGTATATTTCTGTGGTCCTTCCCAGGCCTACCAGCTGCTAGAACAAGCTTGAGGGCGCAAAGAGCACCACTTGTGCAGATGCCTCACATGTGCTGTATAGCACTCTGTACATGTACTGTTGTGATTTGGTCAAATTTGTTTCTCTGCTAGTCTGTGAACTCCTTGAGGGTAGGGACAATGTCACATTCAACTCTGCAAAGTAGGAATGTACTAAAAGAACACCTGATACGTGCAATGGTGCCCTTAAGAGAAAAGAGGCAGGAAGGAAGATCGAAGAGAAGGGAAGAAAAGTAGCTCAAATGTCTATGAGCTCAGTAGTCCCTACCTGTGAGTAACAACAGGGCTTCAACTCTCCTTTTCCATTTGTCCCACCTCTGGTTTCTTTCACACGGGCTCCACCTTTGCCTCCATCAAGGATCTGCTCCAGACCTCTTATAGCCACCCAACCACAGGCTGGAGCTTAGTTCTCTATAGCTCCTGAGTGACATGAACTCCCTCTGGATGCTAGAATCAACTCTATGAGGACCTTAGAACCACAGCTCTCTCCCTTTCGAAGCCAGGATATGAGGAACACAAACCCTTCCCTGACCACCTACAGCCTAGTCTAATGCCCACAGAAATAGTAACTAAGCCTTTCTGAGCACTTATCATGTGCCAGGTACTCATCTGTTCTCTTCTCACTTATCCCCACTATAGGTTATTATTATCTTTACTTACAGATGAGGTAACTGAAGCTTAGAGAAATAATTTGGCCAAAATCACAAAGCTAGTGAGAATAGGAACCAGGATTGAAATCCAAGCAATATCCACAACATGGAAACAAGCAAGATGATAGCTGCCCATCTTTTCAATGTCATACTGGAACATTGCCTAATGGAGACACTTCAGAATCATGCATTCTCTAGGGAAGGGGTTTATCTTATTGACTCAATCTCTACCATGAATTAGAATATTCAACTACTCTGTGCGGGTGGAAAAAACAGAGTGGTGAAAGCAGAATGATTCAAGTGATTCTTGACTTGTAGCAGTGCCAGTTAGATTCCCTCCGGTAAGAAAGATAACTGCAAAGGTTACAGTTTCCTTGTGGTCTAGGAAATGAGTCATTTTGTACTGATTTAGCAATCCTATTCCAGTATTTTTTTTTTTTTTTTTTGCCTTCAGTGACTATAGATACTTCTGTCTCAACTGTAATCCAATGAACCAGGTTTACCATCCTGCTGGTTCCCTTATTAACAGTTGATTAAGTCTGTAATACATTCATTCTATATTTGTATGACAGGTATATTTTTAGTGTTTTGGATTTTTTTTAATATTTATTTTTAGTTCTAGGTGGACACAATATCTTTATTTATTTTTATGTGGTGTTGAGGATCAAACCCAGTGCCTCACGCATGCCAGGAGGGCACGCTACCACTTGAGCCACATCCCCAGCCCGTGTTTTGGAATTTTTACTTAGCATTCTAAAGCTTACATGTTTAACCACTATACTGGAATGAACGAATAAATGAATGAATGAATATTGAATCAGAAAATATATATTGATCATGTGTAAGAAGAGAATGCAAACTACAACCAAAACCCACTAGACCCTTAAAGAGTACTGAGTAAAATTGTGCAAAAGAGCATTATTTATCTTTGCACTAACTCCAGACAAAGGCACAGAACAGCGAAGGCTACTCTGGGGACTTCCTGTCTGGTGTTTTCTTTGGGAGACAGATCTTTGAGCCCAAGCCTGGGGCTTACCAAAGAGCTAGGCAGTAAGAGTGAACTATGAGTCTTTTGAAGGGTACAGTCTCCTAGGGATTCTGAAAAGAGAAAACAACACATTTACCAAGGGCCCAGTGGAAAAAAAGTACCCCAATTCAAGACTACTAATAGAATGTGTTTCATTATTGCTTGGAATACAAATGGTGGTTAATAAATACTGAATGAATCAACAAAGTACCTCTCAATGTAGAGAAGTCACTCCCACAAAGAATAAAATTTGACCCAATTCAATTGAAGACATCTTTTAGGGTTATAAAAGTTATTCCCTTTATTTGGGGGAAGATTACAACACACATACTTAGTTCCATGTCACTGCTAATAACTTGTTGATGGTACTAATGGAGTACTTAATTATTTGTGGAAGACTATGAATGGCCTATTTTTCAAGTGTTCAAAAATGGAGACAAACATTAAAAACTCATTGCATTTCTCTGTTTCTCTTCTGGGGTAGTTATGGGTATTTCTGGTTTCTATTTGTAGAAAGATAACAGTAAGAAAACTAGGGTGGGGATGGGGTGAGCAGGAAAAAAGTGAGAAAGCACAGTCCTATGACACAGTTCCTAAATATACATCAGAGAAGTAGGAAGAAAATGCAAGAGTACCAAGAAACCACTTCCCTCCTCCCAGCCATGCAGCTTTCTCCTGATTCATATGCCTGTGGACTCTTCACCTGTGGGGCTTTCAAAGGGCTAATTACAGGTGAATACATTTTAAGAAAACCTAACTATAGACTACTGGTTCACACACTTTGCTGTGTATCAAAACCACCTGGAGCACCAAGAAAGAGCACAGACTTCTGGGCTCCTTTAAGGTTAGGACCCAATCTCTTTTTGTCAAGTATGACATGTGATTCTGACCCACATGCAAGTTGAAAACTAGTGGTATAGACCACCTAATCCTGGACCAAAACTGAAACAGAAAATAATTATCAGTTTATTGCTGAGAGCCATAGCCAAGTAGGAATGACATGGCATTTTTAATTGAAAGGTGACCCTGCTCGGGGATTAGGGTGGCTCCAGGTTTAGGGTGGATGCTGCTGGATTAGGGTGGCTCCAGGTTTAGTGTAGATCCTGCTGGATTAGGGTGGTTCCAGGTTTAGGGTGGATCCTGCTGGGAATAGGGTGTATCCTGCTGCCTCAGGCGCCAGCTCCTTGAGTTCCCGTTGAGTTCTCGCGGGGTTCTGAGAGTATTTGGGACGAAGAGCCCGGTGGAGGAAAATTTTTCCCAGAACGTGTGTGTACAGTGCCAGTGAAAGTTCGGGAATAAAGAGTTGCTGTTTGAATCTACAAGGCGGTGTGGTGGCTCGGTTATTTTGTGCCCAGCCAGACTGCGGCAGTTTATCATATATTTCACCATAGGATTTTTATAACTTACAGCTTTTTCACATTTCCTAAATAAACTTGCATCATGTTTAAATATAGTTTTAAATGCCTGCTGTGTAACCAGAACACCTTTGGTTTAAAAATCCTGTCTCTTCCCTCAGACAACTTAAGGTTTTCTTAAACAGTACTGAATCAACAAACATTTGTATGCTGCTAACAATGTGCCAGACACTGAAGATAGGAAGACCTAGTCCCCATCCCTTAATATGTACATAGTGGAGAAAACAGTGATCCATATTGTTACAGTGATAGCTCTTACACATTGAATGCTTTCTCTGTGTCAGGCTTAGAACCAAACACTTTACCTGGATGGGTAGTTTAAATATTTTTAAGAACCCTATAAGACAGAATCATTATATACCTCAATTTATATTTGAAGAAACAGAAACACACAAAGTTAAAAATAAAAAAAAAAATTAAAAAAAAAACTTATTCTGGTAGGTGACTGCATCTTTCATCCAGTCAATCATTTAATCTACCAGTTGCTTAAACTTAAACAAAACATAATCTGACCTGACCTAATTTGTTAATTTTATCTTTTAAACTAGGCTCATTGTTCACATGATAGTCTCTTTCACTCTGTTCACACCCTAGCACAAGCATCACCACCTCAGTGAAGCCTTGGTTGGTCATTTCATCTCAACTAGCATCTTGTCATCCACCAACAACTACCCTATTACTAGTTTACTTAGTAATATTTGCCGGTAACTGCAATAATCTTGTTTTGAAGTTGTTTAGTCTTTGTAGATTTGTGTCTCCGTGTAAACTATGTAACTAATGTTCTCCAGGATAGCATAATGATAATAAACATAATTGAAAAAACAAAAAAAAAAAAACATTATCCATTCTGTTCACTGATGAATGGATAAAAAAACAGAATATTACTCAGTTTAAAAAAGGAAGAAAGTACCCACTTGAAGCAAAGTGTGAAAGATGATATATCAAGAACTATGTAATGTTTTGAACAACCAACAATTAAAAAAAAAGGAAGAAAGTATTGATATACACTATAACATAAATGGACCTTAAAGATATTGTGCTAAATGAAAGAAGTCAGAGATTCCTATGATTCCATTATATAACTAAAAAGAACAAATTTTAAAAAGAATAGGCAAATCCATACATAAATAAAGTAGATAAGTGGTTGCCAGACACTGTAGAAATGAGGAGTGACTGCTAATGGACACAGGGCCTTCATTGTTGGGTGCTGAAAATGTTCTGGCATTACCTAGTGGTGATGGCTGCACAGCACAGGAATATGGAAAATTTGTTTAACTATACATTTTTAAATGGCAAACTTTGTGGTATGTGAATTTTATCTCAACTTAAAAAGAAAAGAGAAACCTACCCAAAACCATGCAGCCACAGACCTGGACATTGAACCAGGTCCAGCTTCCTGGAAGCCTGTGTGCTTACCACTGCACTACTAAGCCTCCAGAAAGGAAAATCAACCAAGAGCCACATGACTGTCTAGGGACAAGATGTGTGCAGAGGCCATGGGAGCCAGTGGGAAGCTCTGCCAAAATTCAATTGGGACAGATTTCCAACAGGAAAAAAATTACAGAACAATACTAGACAGCACCTGACCTGGGGCTAGGTGGAGAACACACACCACAGGAAAAGCATTTTAGAGAGGGAAGAGCACATTAGACAGCCCAGGTAGTTGGAAGTCTTTAGGAGAAAGCTGGCTCTCAGCCAAGTTTAAGAAAACTGAGAAAGGACCTCACAGACAACATGGGCAGAAATGCTATCATACCCCTCCATCGAGGAAGAAGCAACACACAATGATTGATGGGAATAAAAGCTCTTCAAACTGTGGTTCTAATCAAAGCACAGATGCTTACACTAAGGTCTCCATGACCCATCTCTGCCTGGGCTTGTGGGGGAGATGGGATTACCATCTACAAAGACTGTAAACTGTTTGCAATATTTTAATGTATGTATATATTCATTTTTCTGGGAATTGTCCATAGTTTTCAAAGAATTGTATACTCCAAAAAAGATTTAAGAATTTCCTGTTTAGTGTATGTTCCTGGGCAAAGACAAAGGGGCTCCGTTAATGTGGACAGAAGACATGAAATGATATTGGGGTTTTGTTATTGTTGTTATTTGTTCTTTTTAGATATACATAACACTAGAATATATTTTGATATATTTATACAAACATGGGATATATCTTATTCTAATTAGGATCCCAGTCTTATGGATGTAAACAATGTTGAGATTTCACTGTGGTGTATTCATACATGTACACAGGAAAGTTATTTCAGATTCATTCCACTTTCCTACCTATTCCTATCTCCCCTTTCTTCTCTTCATTCCCTTTGTCTAATCCACTGAACTTCTATTCCTCCACTATACCACACCCCACGTTTGTGGATTAGCATACACAGATCAGTGAAAACACTTGACTTTGGGTTTGGGGGACTGGCTTATTTCATCTAGCATGATAGCCCCCAGGTCCATCCACTTAATTGCAAATGTCATAAAGTCATTCTTCTTTATGGTGAGTAACTTTCCATTTTGTAGATATACCACATTATCTTTATACATTCATCTGTTGATGGGCATCTAGGGAGTTTCCATGGATTAGCTATCGTGAATTGTGCTGATATAAACATTGATGTGGCAGGGTCATTGTAGTATGCTGATTTTAAATCCTCTGAATATGTACCAAGGAATGACATAACTGGGTAAAATGGTGGTTAATTCTTACTTTTTTGAGAATCTCCATACTGCTTTCTATAATGGCTGCACTAATTTTTAGTTAGTGTACCCTTCCCACCACATCCTCACCAACATTTATTGTTACTTGTGTTCTTGATAATTGCTATTCTAACTGGAGTGAGATGGAATCTCAGGGTAGTTTTAATTTGCATTTCCCTAATTGCTAGAGATATTGAACATTTTTTTTTCATATATTTATTGACCATTCATGTTTCTTCTTTTGAAAAGTGTCTGTTTAGTTCCTTTACCCAGTTGTTGATTGAGTTATTTGGGGGGTTTTGTTTTGTTTGTTTGTTTTTGTTTGTTTGTTTTTGGTGTTAAGCTTTTTTAGTTCTTTGTAGTATCTCCTGGAAATTAAACCCTTCTATGAGGTGTGGGTGGCAGAGATTTTTTTCCCATTCTGTGGGCTCTGTCTCCATACTCTTTTTTCCTTTGCTGTGAAGAAGTTTTTTAGTTTGAAACCATCCATTTATTGATTTTTTTTAATTTTACTTCTTGTACTTTGAGAGTTTTATTGAGGAAGTTGGTTCCTAAGACACAACATATTAGAAAGTTGGGCCTACATTTTCCTCTAGTAGGTGCAGGGTTTCTGGTCTAATACCTAGGTATTTCATCCCCCTTTGAGTTTTGTGCAGGGTGAGAGAGGGGTTCGATTTCTTCTTGCTCCATATGGATTCCCAGTTTTTCCAGCATCATTTGTTGAAGAAGCTACAATGTATGTTTCTGCAACCCTTGTCTAGTATGAGATAACAATATATGAGTTTGTCTCTCTGTCTTCAAGCCTATTTTGCTGTTAATACCATGCTATTTTTGTTACTGTAGTTCTGTAGTATAATTTAAGGTGTCACTAAGGACTGTGTTGTTTGAGCCTCTTATTTTCCAAATGAACCTCATGACTGCTTTTTCTACTTCTATGAAATATATAAATGGAATTTTAATAGGAATTGCATTAAATCTGTACAGTGCTTTTGGTAGTATGGCCATTTTGACAATATTTATTTTTCCTACCCAAGAACATGGGAGATCTTTCCATCTTCTAAGGTCTTCTTCAATTTCTTTCTTAAGTGTTCTATAATTTTCATTGTAGAGGTCTTTCTCCTCTTTTGTTAGATTTGTTCCCAAGGTTGGTTGGTTAGTTGTTTTTGAGGCTATTGTGAATGAGATAGTTTTCCTAATTTCTCTTTCAGCTGATTCATCATGAATGTAGGAATGCAATTGATTTATGGGTATTAATTTTATATCCAGCTACTTTGCTGAATTCATTTATGAGTTCTAGAAGTTTTCTGGTGGAATATTTTTAGTGGAGTATCTTCTAAATATAGGATCATGTCATTGGCAAACAGAGATAGTTTGAGCTCTTTTCCTATTCGTATCCCTTTCTTTCTTTTGCCTGATGGCTCTGGCTAGAGTTTCAAGGACTATGTTAAATAGAAGTGGTGAAGGAGAGCATGTCTGTCTTGTTCCAGTTTTTAGGGGGAATTCTTCAGATTTTCTCCATTTAGAATGATGTTGACCTTTGGTTTGTTTTATGAAGCTTTTACAATGTTGAGTTATGTTCCTAACATCCCTAGTTTTTCTAGTGTTTTAAACACAAATGGATGCTGTATTTTGTCAAGTGCTTTTTCTGCATCTATTGAGATAATCATGAAATTCTTGTCTTTAATTCTATTAATGTGATGAATTACATTTATTAACTTCTGTATGTCAAACTTGCATCCCGGGCCTGGGGCTATAGCTCAGCGGTAGAGCATTTGCCTAGCATGTGTGAGGCACTGGATTTGATCCTCAGCACATAAAAATAAACAAATAAAATAAAGGCATTCTGTCCATTTACAACTACAAAAAAAATTTTAAGAAAAAAAACTTGAATCCCTAGAATGAAACCCACTTGATCATGGTGCACTATCTTTTTAATGTGTTTTTGTATGGGATTTGCCAATTTATTATTAAGAATATTTGAGGGGCTGTGATTGTGGCTCAGAGATAGAGCACTCACCTAGCTCATGCAAGGCCCTGGGTTCGATCCTCAACACCACATAAAAAATAAAATAAAATAAAGGTATTGTGTCCATCTACAACTAAAAATTAAATACCTTAAAAAAAATGTTTGCATTGCATCTGTGTTCACCAAGGATATTGGTCTGAAGTTTTCTTTCCTTGATGTGTCTTTGTCTGGTTTTGGGAAGGTTCCCTTCTCTTCTATTTCATGGAGGAGTATTGATATAAAATTCAGCTGAGAATCCATCTGGTCTTGGGCTTTTCTTTGTTGGCAGACTTTTGATAATGTCCTCAATTTCATTACTTGAAATTAATCTTAAATTTTCTATATCTTCCTGGCTCAATATTGGTAAGTCATTTGTCTCTAGAAGTTTGTCAATGTCTTAAAGATTTTTTAATCTATAAATTTTCAAAATTTTCAAAATGCTCTGTATTTCAGTAGTGTTTGTGGTGATAGTTCCTTTTTATCATGAATTTTAATGATTTGATTTTTTTCCCTTTCATTTAGCTAGTTTGGCTAAGAGTTTATTGATTTTGTTTTGTTTACTCATCCAAAGAAACAACTTTTTGTTTCATTGATTTTTTTTGAATTTTTTTAAATCTCAATTTCATTGATTTCTACTATGGTTTAATTATTTTCTATCTTCTACTAATTTTGGTGTTGATGTATTCTTCTTTTCTAGGGCCTTGAAATATAATATTAGACTATTTATTTGATTTCTTTCTGTTCTTTTAACAAATGAGCTCAATGAAATGAACCTTTCTCTTATAGCTATCTTCATAGTATCCTAGAAATTTTGATGTTTTATTACTACTCTCATTTACCTCTATGCATTTTTTATTTCACCATTAATTTGTTCTGCTATCCATTCAACATTCAGTATTTAGTATTTAGTCTCCAGATAGTAGAGTAGCTTCTATTCTAATTTCATCTAATTATAATCTGATATAATGTATTTCCTACATTTTTTAAGATTTGCTTTGTGGGGGCCAGGGTTGTGGCTCAGCAGTAGAGCACTTGCCTAGCATGTGTGAGGCACTGGGTTTGATCCCTGATATCACATAAAAATAAAAACAAATGAAACAAAGGTATTGTATCCATCTACAACTAAAAACTATATATATTTTTTAAAGTGCATGCATGCATACATGTACAGTGTCTCTGTGAAATAATGGATATGTTAACTTGAATGAATTTAATAATCATTTTTTTTAAAGTTGCTTTGTGGCCTAAGATATGGTCATTTTAGGAAACTGTCCATCTACTGCTGAGAAGAAAGTGTATTCAGTCATTGACAGATGAAATATTCTACATATGTCTGCTAAGTCTACAGTATTAATTGTATTTTTTTAGTTCTGTAATTTCCTTACTTAGTTTTTGTTTGGAAGATCTATCCAGTGATGAGAGAGGCATGTTAAGGTCACCTACTATTATTGTGTTGTTGTCTATTTGATTCTTGATATTGAGAAAGATTTGTTTAATGTATACAGATGCTCTATTGTTTGGAGCATAAATATTTACAATTGTTATTTCTTATTGTTGTATAATTCCCCTAAAGTAATATGAAATGATCTTGTCACTTCTGATTGAATTTAGCTTCAAGTCCACTTTATCTGAGAATAGAAACCCAAGCTTGTTTATGAGATCCATGTGAATGTTTTTTCCCATCCTTTTACCTTCAGTCTGTCAATGTCCTTGCCTATGAAGTGAGTCTCTTGGAGACAGCATATTGTTGATCTTGTTTTTTCCAATCTGTCAGCCTGTCTTTTTTTTAATATTTATTTTTTAGTTGTAGTTGGAAGATAGAGTTTCTTCTTTTTAGAAAGCCTGCACTATAAAATGTACTCAAAATATTTCATGAAGAAGAAAAATAAAAGTGAAAAACCAGTAAAGGGAGGAACTACACTAGAATAACTCAATCAAAGGAGACACTAATCAAATTAAAAAGTAGGAATAAATTCAAAAAGACAGAGAATAAAAATTCTCTGTCAGAATATAATAATAAAAGAATAATAATCCACTGTTTGGGGCATAAATACTTATGATTCTTATTTCTGCAATTTCTTATTTTCTAAATTCCTTCTCTGACATTTACTCCATTGTAGTTTCAATGGATTCTGTTATTGAGGTATTTTGGTTTGTCTGGGATGGTGTATTCCCTTGCTTTTTTCATATTATTTGTGTACCCACCCATTTATCAGTATAAATCTACCCTATGTACTTATAGTGACATAATTCTTATGAAAAATTTAGGAATGATTTCCACTGCAGTGATAAAAAGTTATTAATGAGAATATATGTTCATTGTCTGTTCCCAAATGTCTTTCTTTCTGTGTTTTCTTGAGGTATGTACTATGTACAAGTGTAGTTAGCTAAAAGCTGTCAAGTCATTCCTCTTTGTGTTGTTTATCAAGTTGCCAGTTGGAGTTCAAATTAATTCTCAGTTTCCCTTCTCAGCAATATGAGGTGGAGCAGGTTGGAGAGTGTCGTCAGCTCCACTCTCAGGCTGGGGTCACTGTAGAGTTCTGTGAGAGGAGTTCCTATAAGCAGAGTTCTTGAAGGCAAGGTTTAGGTCTAGGTATACCCCAGGTGCTTCACTGAATGGCAATTGGTCTGAACAATTTAAATCTCACATGTCTAGGGCCTGGCAGCTACTGATTCATACTGGGAGACTGCATCCCAGGAATCTCCCCTGGGATCCAACAATGTAGTGGAGGAGTCAATCCTTCACCCCCTCCACCACCCATGAGTCCTGTTCTTCCCAACCTCCCAGGCTCAGTACCAAGAGCAGTCACTCCCACCCTCCCAATTGAATTCCTGTCCTGCCCTAGCTGTTCCTGCAAACCACCAGACTCAAAGTGGGGAGAGGCACCCAGGATCACTTGGGTCTTAATGACCCATTCCCTTGGTTAAACACTCTCTGCATGTGAATTTCTCCTGATCTCCTAGGCACACTCTGAGTAGGGCGGCAGGCATCTGCTAGGTCTGGTTTTCAGATCCAGCTCATATTACACAGGTTTGCACTCCTCGACTTGCTGCCACAGTCACCGCCCACTGAAGCATGGCAAGAATCTGGCTCCTGCCTCAGCTCTCCATGGACAACCAGGAGACGTGTGGCAACTTTCCCACATGAGGATATAGTACAGTGTAATTCACCCTCTGGATATTCTGGCAGTGTCCTTGATCTTTGATTTCTTCATGCCAAGACACAGCACAGTGCCACCTGAAAATGCAGGTTTTCTTAGATCCCTTCGCCACTTTGCCTACCGTGGATCAGATCTGGCAGCCACTGGCGCCAGTGGTGGGTTTCCTTCTTTTATTTTATTATATCTAAACTTCTGAGTCCCCAAGCTGTTCTGAGAGTCCAGTATTAAATCCCAGTAAATCCCTTTCATCAACCTCACTGAGAAGCTATTTATCTGCTTTCTTGGTCTCATACCATGAAGCAGCTTGGAAAGCAACCTCTTCTACTCCATCATCTTCCTCTTCAGTGATATCACTTGATGATAAAACAATATTGTGCTGGAGCTGGATTATAAGGGCCCACTTGTTAAAATGTCAGGAACTCTGTTATCTGGTTGATAAAAATTAAGTTATAAAAACTTATAACTAAACTATATTCAAAACAAAAGGAGTAAATACTCAAATTTCATTACTTCCTACTAATTTGATGATGTTGCTCTTGTTTATATTCTTTAGATGATTTATACCTGTTTTATCTATATGATAGAAATAACATTTGGTGTTTTATTGAGCATATTTTACCAACTTCACATTCAGTGACATTACATTGGAAACCTGAAATCAGATGAAACAGGACTATTTACAACATGGAAATTCATCAATGCTACAAATGAGGATGCTTTTGTTTTTTGGAAAGCCAATTGTCAAATATTTATCAGAATGCCAATGGATAAGGGAGACTCCAGAAGGTATTAAGGAAGACATAGAAAAAAAGAAACCCTTATACCATTGGTAGAAATGTAGATTAGTAAGTCACTATGAAAAACAGTATGGAATTTTCTCAAGAAACTAAAAATAGAACTACTACATGATATAGCTATATTACTCCTGGGTATATAAACCCCAACAAAATGAAGTCAGTATACAAAATAGATACCTGTATACCCATTCTTGCAGCACTATTCACAGTAGGCAAGATATGGAATCAGTTTAGATGCCCATTAACAGATGAATGAATAAATATGGTATAGATTCATAATGGAGTATTTTTTAGTCATGAAGAAGAAATGAAATCCTAACATTTTCAGGAAAACTGATTGAACTGGAGGTCTCCATGTTAAGCCTGACCCAGAACAATAAGTGTTTTTGTCAGCTTTCTCACTGCTGTGACCAAAAGACCTGACAAGAACAATTAGAGGATGAAAAGTTTATTTGGGGGATTCAAGGTTTCAGAGGTCTTAGTCCATGGAAGGACAACTCCATTCCTCAGGGTTCCAGGTGTAGCAGAACATCATGGCAAAAGAGTGCGACAGAGGAAAGTGGCTGAGGACATGGCACCAGGAAGCAGAGAGAGAATCCACCAGCCAAAATATATACCCCAAAGGCATGTCTCCAATGACCTACCTCCACCAACCACACCCTACCTGCCTTCGGTTACTACTCTGTTAATCCCTATCAGGGGATCAATTCACTGACTGAGTTAAGACTCTCATAGCCCACATATGAACTTTTGGGGAATACCTCCTATGTAAACCATAACAAGTATCACAAGTTTCCTCTCATATGTGGAAACCAAAAAATATAAATAAATATAAAATAAAAGATGACCTGGAAGTAGAAGAGGACCTGTTAGGAACTTAGAGGGGGAGGAGAGGATGGGAAGAATAGATGTGATCAATGCATGATTTATGTATATATGTATATATAGAGAGATATATATGCAGGTCACAGTGAAACCCATTAATATGTACCATTAAGAAATGTTAATAAAGAAAAAAATGTTACAGTCATTTTTAGACTTCCAGAAATGAGTCACTAGTTAGGTATCATGTTTATTGCAAGGCACTCTTCTAAGCAGTAGGAATTCAGCAATAAACAAAGTGCACAACATATCTTGCCTTCTTGGGATTTAGATTCTAGCAAGTTTGAGGGCAGCCTCAGCAATTTAGTGAGGTCCTAAGCAACTTATCAAGACCATGTCTCAAAATAAAAAATAAATGGACTGGGGATGTGGCTCAGTGGTTAAGTGCCATTGGGTTTAATCCCTGGTACAAAAAAAAAAGTAATTCACATAATGAGATAGAAGATGGCACTTGGTATGTAGAAAAGTAACAGGGAAGTAGAGGGATTACAGACCGCAATTGGGGGGAATTGCTTTAAACTTAAAACAGGGAGGACAAGAAAGGCCTCCCTGAAAATCTTTACCACATGCACCTCAGATAGAGCATCAATCTCCAGGATATATGAAGAACTTAAAAAACTTAACACCAAAAAATAATAATAATAATAATAACCCAATCAATAAATGGGCTAAGGAACTGAACAGACACTTCTCAAAAGAAGAAATACAATTAGTCAACAAACAAATGAAAAAGGTTCAACATCTCTAGCAATTAGAGAAATGCAAATCAAAACTACACTAAGATTCCATCTCACTCCAATCAGAATGACCATTATCAAGAATACAAGCAACAATAAATGTTGGTGAGGATGTAAGGAAAAAGGTACACTCATACATTGTGGGGGGACTACAAATTGGTGCAACCACTCTGGAAAGCAGTATGGAGATTCCTCACAAAACATGGAATGGAACCACCATTTGACCCAATTATCCCACTCTTCAATTTATACCAAAAGGACATAAAATCAGCATACTACAGTGACGCAATCATATCAATGTTTATAGCAGTTCAACTCACAATAGCTAAACTATGGAACCAAACCAGGTACCCTTCATCATATGAATGGATAAAGAAATCGTGGTATATATACACCATGGAATATTACTCAGCCTTAAAGAAGAATGAAATTGTGGCATTTGTCAGTAAATGGATGGAGCTGGAGACTATTATGCTAAGCAAAATTAGCCAATCCCAAAGAACCAAAGGTCGAATGTTTTCTCTAATATGCAAAAGCTAATTCACAATACAGTGTGGGGAGGGGGCCAAGGAAGAACAGAGGTACTTTATATTAGGCAGAGGAGAGTGAAAAGAGGGGAAGGGGTATGGAGGGGGTAGGAGTGATAGTAGAATGAATTGGACATTATTACCCTATGTGCATATATGATTACATGACCAGTATAGCTCTATATAATGTACAACCAGAAGAATGAAAAGTTATCTTCCATTTATGTATGATGTCTCAAAATGCATTCTACTGTCATGTATAACTAATTAGAACAGAAAAAAGAATGGCTTCACTGAGTAAAGCTTTAAAAGCACAAGAGAAATATCATGTGGACATCTGGGGGAAGAGAATTCTAGGAAGAGGAACTGGCAAAGGCAGTGTGATGGGGCAGCAACATGCCTGGTATGTTCAAGAAGCAGTAGGAAGTAAGTCTATGGTGGATGTAGAATGAAAGAGGACAAAGTAATAGGAGGAGACAAGGTCAGGAAGATAGGGCCTTACAGGCTATCATCCTGAGATGAAAGCCATGGCGGGTCTTGTGCAAAGGACTAATGTCCTAGTCAATTTTTTGCTACTATAACAAAATGTCTGAGACCAGAAATTTAAACTTGTAAAGAAAATTAATTTATTTCTTATAGTTCTAGAGGTTGGAAAGTTCAAATGCATGATACCATCATCTGCTCAGCATCAGGTGAGGGACTTCCTGGTACATCATAACATAGTGGAGGGTATCACATGATGACCAAGTATACTAGCTCAAATCTTTCATCCTTTTCTCATAAAGTCACTCATGCCATCGTGAGGGCCCCAGCCTCATAACCTCATCTAATCCAAATTAACTTCCTAAGGACCCATTTCCAAATACTATTAACATGGATTTGTTGATTAAGTTTCTAATCCATTGACTGTTGGAGGGACACATTCAAACCATAACAACTGACAAGATCCACTGATATCTTAAAAGCATCACCCTGGCTGCTGGACTGAGACTCTATTAGACAGGGGGCCGTGGCAGAGCAGAAAGATGACTTAGGAGGCCACTGTTGTCCCACTAGAATAGAAGCCAGCCCTCCCAATAGTTTGGGCCTCCAAAGGTTGAGCCTCTTGAAAATGTATCCAGCCTCCCTCTGTAACATCATCTTGTACTGATCACACTTAATTCCTACTCTAAGAAAAGCAAACACTAGAAAAGAGAAAATAGGGCTGGGCAGTAAGATTATAGTCTCCCAGTAAATAAAAAAAATAAATAAATAAATTACAATTTGCCTTTCTGACAGTCAGGGAAATTGAGCGGACACAAGTCGCTTCAGAAAGAAGAAAGCTAATGTTAGTAAGTTAAAAATAACAATGCAATACATGGTGTGCTGAAATAATTAGCCTTGAAAAGGGGTTGCCCCAGTGATCTCATTACATTTCCTCAGATGACTTTCCCAAGCAGTGGCAGGTGAGTAATAGGAAACCACTCAATCGCCAGGCACAACAGTCTGGTTTTTAAAAGCCTGTAATTTAATGTTGAAATAAATGGCAGAGTCCAAAAACATCCAGATCAATTAAGTGATAGTTAAAGAAAATGGCATGCACTAGCATCCTATAAATAGCTCTGTTGGGATGTCCTATCATGCTGTGTCCTTCACTGTATGTCAGGACCATGAACTAGGTATCCTTGGACACCTACAAACTCATGCGGTGTGTGGGTTGTATACATTTAAACGGCATAGTGCCATTCAGTTTAAACGTAGAGGTTGTAAGAGCTTTTTTTCCTAAATCGAAAGTATGGAAACCAAGACCTACCGCTTGCATGACTTGCAGCAGGCAGTGATTTTTGACCTTGCCCACTGAATTGGGTGAGCTGAAACAAAAAGCAATTACGCCCCAAGATCAAAATCTTTAGATGCTTCAAGAACTGTTTTAATTTAGTTTCAGATATGGGTTGGCTTTCTCTCTTCGCCCCCCCCCCCCGCATTAATGTCAGATGCAGCCAAATTAAAAACATTGCCAACTAATGAAAAGTTACTTAAATCTTTCTCTTATGACTATTTTCTTTGTACAACCATTATGTTCATTTTCTGGCTAGCCACAAACACATTTTTGTTTAAATGGAATGCCCCATAGCTCATTTTGAGATATTTTTCTCACCCTTTCTGTTGACCTCCATCCCTTTATCTCATTCCCTTGAAAGTTTGAACCTCAATTCCATAATACAGCAAAAATTTAAATTGACCCCATTTGGGATGAGGTCATATTGTTGAACTTATTCTGAGATTACATCATGACTTAAACAATTTTGGTTTGCTTTATATTATGATTAGAATCCAGGTATGACCAGGTTTCAAACTGCTGGCATTCACAGCAGTCACAGAAGGGCTGTCGAGCTATATGCTTCTTTCCCCCACTTCAGCTGACTGCTGCTCTGAACCTGCTTATTTTCTAGGACAGATTGTCCCACCATCACTCAGAAGCTGGACTAAGGATGAGTGAGCTCACCCACATAATGCTGCAAATAATCATCAAGTATGATTCTACTCTTTGTCCTTAGCACTATCTAGCTCAACAACTCAGAAACCATCCTCTCCAGAAAGGTGATCAATGTTTTTTTGTGCTACTCAAGAATCCTTGCACATAACTCTACTCATTCATTCATTTTATTGAACACCTTCTATGGGCAAAGCATTGTGCCAACCACAGGAGAGTCAGTCGTTGCAAACAGCTCCATCTCCTATTGTTCCTACAATTGTTTTTTAACCTACACTGTCTCTTTGAGTCCCCAGTTCTAACTCTTCCTCATTCCTCTTAGCAATGCCTTAGCTTGTTTTAGGGAAGGACTCCCTCTACCTTCTGGGTCATCCTCACACCTTACCCATCATTCCCTCCTTCCCTCCTACTTCACGGAAA
Organism: Marmota marmota marmota; assembly: GCF_001458135.2. NCBI lineage: Eukaryota > Metazoa > Chordata > Mammalia > Rodentia > Sciuridae > Marmota > Marmota marmota. The sequence continues at coordinate 20,094 of NW_025999949.1, forward strand.
ACCACCTCTTCCTTGCCAGTCATTCTTTCCAATAATATTTTTGAAATCCAAAATGAATGACTTCTGGAGCTGGGGATGTGGCTCAAGCGGTAGCACACTCACCTGGCATGCACGGGGCGCTGGTTTAGATCCTCGGCACCACATAAAAATAAAAATAAATAAATAAAGATGTTATTCACCGAGAAACTAAAAAAAAAAAAATATTAATGGATGGCATTAGAGCAGATTATGCTAAGTGAAGCTAGCCAATCCCTAAAAAACAAATGCCAAATGTCTTCTTTGATATAAGGAGAGTAACTAAGAACAGAGTAGGGACGAAGAGCATGAGAAGAAGATAAACATTAAACAGGGATGAGAGGTGGGAGAGAGAAGGGAAATTGCATGGAAATGGAAGGAGACCCTCAGGGTTATACAAAATTACATACAAGAGGAAGTGAGGGGGGGCTGGGGATGTGGCTCAAGTGGTAGCGCGCTCGCCTGACATGCGTGCGGCCCGGGTTCGATCCTCAGCACCACATACAAACCAAGATGTTGTGTCTGCCGAAAAAACTAAAATAAATTTTAAAAAAATTCTCTCTCTAAAAAAAAAAACGAGGAGTGAGGGAAAGGAAAAATACAAGGGGAGAATGAATTACAGTAGATGGGATAGAGAGAGAAGAGGGGAGGGAGGGAGGGAGGGAGGGAGGGAGGGAGGGGGATAGTAGAGGATAGGAAAGGCAGCAGAACACAACAGACACTAGTATGGCAATATGTAAATCAATGGATGTGTAACTGATGTGATTCTGCAATCTGTATACGGGGTAAAAATGGGAGTTCATAACCCACTTGAATCAAAGTGTGAAATATGATATGTCAAGAACTATGTAATGTTTTGAACAACCAACAATAAAAATTTTTTTAAAAATTCTCTCTCTCTCTCTCTCAAAAAAAAAAATAAAAATAAAAAATAAAAGAATGACTTGTCTTCTCTGACATCTCTGTCCACCACAGCCAAAGGCAAGCTTCTAGAAAGAGAAATCTAAACAATCTACACACTCTATCACCATATGATTATATATGGCTGAAAATAATTGGGATTAAATGTTCTCTGAAGGCAATCAAATCCCAAAGGGAAGAGCTGCAGAATGGCCCCTCTACTTATACCTAGTGCCTCCTCAAATTCATTTCTCAGATGACCTATTTGTAGGGAGGAGAAAGGGGTGGAGCAAAAGGCCAGAAGTGTTGAGAAAAATGCCATCCTTCTGGAAATCAGAGGAGTAAAGAGAAAATGTTCCCCTCTAGCAGTGAATCAAAGGAACAAATAAAGGACATAAATAAGGTAGTATAAGAAAGGATGGTACCAATTACAAAAACAATAAATAAGTTGAAGGAAGACCAGTAGCATAGAGGAGGGGGAATAAGGGGAATGAGGAAGGGAGGGAAAGTAGAAGAACTGAGGATTAAGGTGGAGAAAATTATATTCCATGCATGTATGAATATGTCAAAATGAATCCCAATATTATGTATAACTAGAATGCACTAACAAAAACATTTATTTTTTAAAAAAGAAAGGAAGGAAGGGTAGGTGGTAACAGGAGAGCCTTCTTTTATGAAATGCTCAGCAAGGCCTCTCCAGAGGAGTGGCATTTGAGCAAGAGTCAGCCATACACTGATTGGAGAAAACATTCTAATTCAGAATGAGTGATAGAGCAAAGGCTCTAATATGGGAACAAATAGTTTGGGGTGTAATACAGAAAGGTCAGTGGTGCTAGAGCAGTAGAGTAAGCTGAATAATGCCCTCCCAAAAGACACATCCTAATAACTGGGACCTGCGAAAATGTTACCTCAATAGTCAAAGGGACTTTGCAGATGTAACTAAAGATTTTGAGATGAAGACACCATCCTGAATCACAAAGGTCCTTATGGGGGAAGGAAGCAAGAGAGTGTCAGAACAAACGATGCTACACTGTTGGCTTGGAAAATGGAAGATGGAATCACAAGCCAAGGATTACAGGAAACTTCTGAAACCTAGAAAAGGCAAATAAACAGACACTAGAACTTACAGAAAATGTACAACCCTACTGACAGCTTGATTTTTAGAACTTCTGACTTCCAGAACTATAGGAGAATATTATTTAGGTCACTAATGTATGTTGTAATTTTTTAAAACAGCAACAGAAAACTAATATCAGACCAGTGAACAAGAGAAGAATAGGAAAGCGGAAGGGGTTGTGGCTCAGCGATAAAGTGCTTACCTAGCACATGTGAAGCACTGGGTTCAATCCTCAGCACCACATAAAAATAAAATAAAGGTATTTTTAAAAAGAGAGAGAAGTATAGGAAAGATGAGGTCAACAAGTTTGTTAAGGGCTGAATTATACCAGCCCTTATAGGTCATGATAGAGTATGGGTTTTATTCTAATCGTTTCAGGAAGCCATGAAGTGTTTTAAGTAGATGAGTGATTTTTTATTGTTTTGCTTCACAGATTATTCTGGCTGTGATTTAGAGAAAAAGTTGAGACCAGACAACCAACCAGTTAAGAGATTTCCAATAATCTAGGTATCTTGAGCAGAGTTGCAACAGTTCCAAGAGTGAAACATGGTCAACTTTAGGCTTTATATTTTATATTTAGGTTTTATATTTTATATTTATAAAAGTGGTCAACTTCAGGCTTGATAATGTAAAGACAAAGATGAGAATACTTACTGATGAATTAACTAAATTTTAAGAAAACAGAGGAATCAAGAGGATTCCCAGGGTTTTTAACCAGAGAAACCAAACTAAAAATAATAGACATTGAAACTTCTTACTCAAATGAGAAAGGCTTACCCAGGCACAGTGGTATACACCTATAATCTCAGTTACTCATGAGGCTGAGGCAGAAAGATCAACAATTCAAGGGCAACCTTTAAATTTTAATTTAAAAAGGACTGGGCATGTAGTACAGTGTAGAGCACACTGGATTCATTCCCTAGTACCACAAACAAATGAGGAAGGTTTGTGGATGGAGGAAATGAGTGGGAAGTGATGGGAAAATCATTTATCACATTGAGTTTTCCATGCCTATTAGATATATAAGTGGAAATATTAGAGGCTGGGGTTGTGGCCCAGAGATAAAGCACTTGCCTAGCACATGTAAGGCACCAGGTTCCATCCTCAGCATCACATAAAAATAAATAAAGTGATTGTGTCCATCTACAACTAAAGAAAAAAAAATTTAAACAAGTGGAAAGGTTAATTCAAAACGTGGATATACAAGTTGAGATAGCAGAAGAGAGAAATCTAGGCTTCCAATCCAAATTTGAATTCCATGAGGATACACCCAATATATAAAGTCATGGGCTTGAGGATCCCACCTAACAGGAGGGTGTAAAATGGAGTAGAAGGAGGACTGAGCTCTGGAGCATTCTTACATTTAATGGTCAGCTGGAGAAGGAAGTATTCACAAAAGAGATGGAGATCTAGTGATCAATGAAGGAAGGAAATCAGAGATTGGATGTCTCAGAAATTTAGAGAAGAGAAAAAAGCGATTCCAGATGGAAATGGTCCACTAAGGAATTTTATACACCAAAGAAGTTATTTTCTGGCCACAGATTCAGAGTCATGGTGTCTGATTAGTGAAAGAGATCTGAGAGTTAGCGTCTCACAAAAACTAAAAAAGGAAAAGGTACATTATTCTCTGTAACAGATCCCAGCCAATTTGAGAATTTAGTGCAGACAGTGCAGAGTAAGAATAAATGACTTGTGTTTTATGGCCACTTGATTATGTTGCATATTATATTAATATGTATCATAAACATTTATATTCAGTGAATATTGACTTCCTCCTATCATGATTCCTTTCAATTGCTTACAAGTAAAGTCAATACTTTTGTCATTTGTCTTGCTTTGAAAAACACTGAAGTCTAAACATTTCCTTCAAGAATGAGTTTCAGGCTCAATCAATTTTTTTAAATTGCATTCCATAAGTAATCTTCATGAACAGGTATAATGGATATGTGAAGCTTGATATTTTTGAACTTTCTATAAGATTATATCCTAGAGCTGGAAAATTTATAGCACATCAAAAGAAGTCAATGACGAAAACAAATTTCTCAGTGAGTATATGAGAGAGAAAGACTGATTATGTATGTGTGTTTGATGTTTCCCCATGACTGTATCCAGATTATGCATTATCTTTGTGAGGATATCACAGAAGTAATATATCATGATATTATATTGGGATCTATTATTAGTGATATTAATTTTCATCACTTGATTAAGGTGATATCTTCCAGTCTTCTCACTGTAAAACTACACTTCTTTTTTCTGTGATTAATACGAATTTTATAAGGAGGTACTTTGAGACTATGTAGATATCCTATTCCTCATCAATCTTTTAATTTATTTATTTATTTACATCATATGTGATTCATGGCTCTATTTTATTCAGAGGATTTTAATCCATTACTATGAAACTGACTTCTGCATCCTTTGGCATAAGAAGACATGTCATGTTTACCCTACCCTTTTTTGCCTCAACCCTGGAATCAACCACTTCTTTCTCCAAGGTGTCCTGGATCCCTTTTGTGAAAAGTGATATTTAGAAATCTCTAAATGCTAGATATGCTCATTGCCATTGGTGCATACTACACCCAAGGACCCTCAGGTAACAGAGCTAGGTAGTTTACATATATACACACATATACACACATGCACATACACACACACAAATCTGTATTTCTGCATCTATTCATCTATGTATAAGAAAACTATAAACTCACAGTAATATTTCTAATCCCAAACCAACAAAGAGTTTATCAGTCTTCTCCATTTGCGTATTTGTAACTTCCTTCTCTGATGGTGAGAAACGTTGCTCCCACTGCCTTCAACATCTTCATCTATTGAATACCCCTGTAAGTAATATTGCATCAGCACCAACCCCTATTTACATAAAACTTTCCTCACCTTCACAAGCCCTGATGCATCCCCACCAGGTTGCCCTCCTCACCCTACTTGGGCTCCAGCACCCAGCACTCAGCTGCAGCTTCCCCCTCAACAAATGTCTTGCTTACCCCATGTGGTCTCTGACCCCATGTGCTGGGCTCTCATAGGAATGTGCACCATCTTGCTCAGGATCTGACACTCATGACAGGCCCTTATCACCCCCTCATGCCCTCCTCACCCTATTTAGCCTCTAATACCCCATTCAGACTAACTGTTTTCCTGTCCATCTGTTTGAACTTACCCAGACTCTGATGCCTGACTTTGGTCACTGACATGCTTGGTCCCATCTAATGGTTTTTGAGCTGAACTGTTCTGGAAGGGAAGGCGAAGAACTGATGAGGAAAAAATAAGACAATGTTCTACTTCTTAGAGTGCTATGATTTCAAAAACTGATTTTGAAAAATATCCTGTGACAAAGAAAAATTTTTCATTTTTTAAGAAAAGTAGAAATTAAGTTCTTGATCAGGAGAAAGAAGATTTTGTTGAAGTCAGATGAAACATATGGTTCATCATCTGCAGGCTGTACTGCTTCAAGAGAATTCAGAGGAACCAGAGGGGAAAACAACTTTGAAAGGCAATAAAGAGGCTAGAATGGAAAACTTGGGTTTTATCAGCTTGGAAAACAGTAAGTACAGATAAAGTATCCAAGCAGCTAGGAAAAGGGAAGGAGTCCCAATTCAATCTGAAATCCCAAAAGTGTATGCCTTCCTCAGGAGGGATCTGACTCCAAGATAAGCCTTTTAGAATGAATTATAAAGATTAGGATTGGCTATATTGACATGGTTACTTTGAAATTAGAATTGGTCAATATGGGCTGGGGATGTGGCTCAAGCGGTAGCGCGCTCGCCTGGCATGCGTGCGGCCCAGGTTTGATCCTCAGCACCACATACAAACAAAGATGTTGTGTCCGCCGAAAACTAAAATAAATAAATAAATATTAAAAAAAAAAAAGAATTGGTCAATATTAAAAAATGGAATTCAACTATTAAAAACTCTATCAAATTGTACCAAGGCATTTCATTTTTTTTCACCTTTATACCACAATTTATCATATCTCTGTTTGTATATAAGGTATGTTGACACCAAATTCACATCTTCATACATGTATTTTGTATAATGATGACCATCACCTTTCACCTCATTTTTTATGGTAAGACATGTGTAAATTCTGATTCCAGCTATGGTGGACCAGATCATGCCCAACCAACTCTTCCACCAAGAACTAGAAAAGTCACACTAAACTTTAAAAATCACTAGTTTGAAGGCATCAGAAAACTATCAAAACAGTCAACAATTCAAAGTTCACGATCTTGTCTCTGAGTTATCTGCAGAAGCAGATCTCAAGAGAATTTGAATATAAGGAGGTGATTCCCAGAAATACTGGTAGGAAAATGTTAAAGTGAAACAATGAATGGGAGACAGCCAAGAGAATGCTAGTTAAAGTTGTCACTATAAGTAACTACAGCTTGAGGCCACTGGGGGAAATCTAGAAAACCTCATGCCTGACTTATCCCAAGACAGCTGTGGCATTTATACTCCAACTGCATTCAACTTGACAATCATTATACTAAAACTAGAAGATAATATTACAAGACAGAAAAATCATAGCACATTCTCTCTTGTGAGTCTGATGCACAAATCTGAAACAAAAAAGCGTGGCCAGTCAAATCTAGCTATAAGTTATATGTCACATCCTGGTTGGGTTTATTCAAAGGATTCACCACCTACAGTGAGGAGAACCATAGCCTTTGTCATCGCCCAAAAGGAACCCACCCCACCCTCCCCACCCATCTGCCCCTACAGTGACAGAAGCCGGTAGGCCATTGCAGGTTCAAATCCAGACCTCCTCGGAGGCTACCTCGCAGAAGAGGTGCCACAGACTGCAGGAGCTGATACTGTGGGGAGAGTGAGGTTGAAGTGAGGGAAAAGAACAGAGCTCTCTGTGGCTCGGTATTACTTGGCTAGATTGATTTTAGTAAGCAAAAGGAAATCAGAAAGCAGAGATGAGGATCTCCAAATAACTTTTTTTTTTTTTAATTTTTCTGACACTGTATTCAAAGGCTTGGAGTCCAAGATGTTAAGCAAACTTGGCTTTTTTTTTTTTTCCATTCACAGAAGCCTTGTATTTGCCACCACAATACAAGGTTCTGATCTGACACGTGAAAGCAAGTAGCAAGTTTTACTTTCATATCTTCTTTTTTAATTTTATTTTCCATGTGAGAGTTTTGCTGGATGATCAAACCTGTAGAAACCAACCCACACCAAAGAACAGTGAGAAATTGCTCTTAGGTGAAATTAACCTACTCATCTGAAATGGATGGAATTTCTTTTAACCTTTTTGAGACAGGGTTAAGACTGAATCAGCCTTGCATGAGGGATGGATGAGTGGGAGAAAGAAGAAACACTGACTTTTGTTTTCAAGTTCAATAGCTGAACCAAAAGTTGTTGGTTAATGGGGTGCCATCAAGTTAGAGTACTTATGTTCTCCACTCAGCTCTTTATGCCCCCACAACATGCCCCCCACAAAGTGTTCAGAATGAAACAAGAAAATCTGCCTCTTTTGCACTGTAGGTGCCTCTTCCATGTGTCAAACTTAAGAGTAGATGGAAGCCAAATAAAAAGTGTCTGAAAAAAGCATAGGTTAGAGGGCTTTCCTATCCTGTGTAAGATCAATTCAAGACATGTTTACACACTACAGGTAGATAACTTACTTGAAACAAAAATCAGTATTATAGAGAATAAATAGATATAAGAAAATTACACGTATAAGTTTTTACTGTTTTGGGTTTTTGGTTTTGTTTTTTTTGTTTTTTGAGTTTTTTGGTTTTTTTTTTTTTTTTTTTTTTTTGGTTTTTTGTTTTTAGTTATAGGTGGACACAATATCTTTATTTTTATGTGGTGCTGAGAATCTAACCCAGTGCCTCACGCATGCCAGGCGAGCACGCTAGGCGAGCACTCTACCTCTGAGCCACAACCCCAGCCCTACATGTATAAGTTTTACATGTTTGTTAATAATTTTGGTAATATGATGTACTGCATCTTACCTTAGCACCCCTTTTAATAAAAGTTAAATAGAAGGGGGAAGAAGAATCAGTGCAGTTTATAGTATGAACAGAATAAAGGAGAAAAATATATGATAATCTATATAAAATGTTATTTATTGTTCAGTTTGGATATTTGTTAGATGCTTACATTTCATTTTGTAAAAGCACAAAGAGTGAACCATAAGTGATAATTTTCACTCAGCTAATTGAATGGCTTATTTTAAATCTAATAGGTAAAATGACCACTTTATACAAGTTGCAGAAAGAAAGGAAGGAACGGAAGGGTCATGCTTTCAGCTATAGTAGACTAGATTATGCCCAGCCACTCTTCCACCAAAAACTAGAAAAACCGAATTAACTTTTAAAAATCGCCTGTTCAGTAGCACCAGATCACCTTTTGGTAGCATCAGAAAATTACCAAAACAGCCAAAAATTGAAAGCCCAAGATCTTGTCTTTGAATTTTCCCTAGAAGTAGCTCCAAAGAGAAGGATTTGAATATAAGGAAGTGATTATTAGCAGAGAAGTGGAAAGGATTCATTGGGAGAAACTCTTGAATGAATCTATATTGAGAATAATGACCATGAATATAAAAGAAAATGTGTATATCTTATGAACAAGAGTTAAAACCAATTCTTCAGAGGTGGCGCATTGAATTATGATTGAGAGAAGGCAAGACACATGCCAAATATATAATTAATTTATGTTATATGCTAAAATAGAGCTGTATGTGCGCAGAGTCAAAGGGGGTATAATTATAGGGACCAGCACACAGAAGATAAAGGAGACCAATGTAAATCCAGAAATGAATAGATGATTACCTTAAATTATAATCCAGGTAGAACTTTAGTTGCTAATCTAGGGAGAAGTGGAATAAGTCAAAAATTATGTTATTATTCCCAGAAATTTATACCTTCTCAGCTCCCTGTTGTTTTAGTAGCTTTCTGATGCCTTCAAATAGATGAATTCTTTTACCCAACTTTTCTTTTTTCTGGGATGGGGTTGTTTTGTTTTCAGGACCCACCTTTTCAAAGAATGAAGTGAGACTAGCAGAGAGGCAGATCTAGTTGGTGACCTGAGGGTAGAGGCCTATTCAGACAGCTGAGCCTCCAGGGGGCATGAAGGAGACGCTGATATGAGGAAGGCTTAGCACTATTCATTCATTCAACTGTTTATGGAGGTCAGCCATGTTGCAACCTATTCCTTTCCCTCAATGAGGGCTCCATCTGGTGGGAAGAACTAGCAAAGAAAACAGCAAATGTAGTGTAATAAGGGAACTGCAGCCTTAGAGCAATATGAAGCATATTTTGTGAGCAGGAGAAGGAGCAGTCACCTCACCCAAGAGCTGCATTATCCAGTATGCTAGCTACTAAACACGTAGCTATTTCACTTGAAATTAATTAAATAAAAAATTCAGTTACTTAGTCACACCAGCCACATTTTAAGTGCTTATAAACTACATGGGGCTAATGGCTATGGTATGAGACAGCACAGGTGTAAAATATTTGTTGGGCATAAAGCTGTATGGGGCAGCACTTCAATCCTAGGGAATTCAGAGAAGGCTTTTTGATGTCCAAATTGTCTCTTTGAAAATGCATTAGATGGGGCTGTGGTTGTGGCTCGGCAGTAGAGTGCTCGCCTAGCATGTGCAGGGCCCTGGGTTCGATCTTCAGCACCACATAAAAATAAAATAAATATGTTGTGTCCAACTACAACTAAAAAATATATTTTTTTTTAAAAAATAAAGAAAATGCATAGGATGTAGGCAAGGAAGAAGAAGAAGAAGGAGAAGAAAAAGAAGAAGGAGGAGGAGGAGAAGAAAGAGAGAGAGAGATGAACATTACAAAAAGAGAAAATGGACATGACAAAGAATAATAAGAAACGAATCTGGAAATTCAGGCAGGAGCTGATCATTGAGGCCTATATGCCTTGTAAATGAGGTAAGATTTTATCCCTTATGTAGGAGGGCCCCAAATTAACTCTCAGTTCAACTCGGAATACAGAGTAAGACAGGCTTCTTTTAACTATGACTTACATAACATTTCAGTCAGAGAAAGAAGATGTCAGAACAGCATCTTTCAATCAATCTCAAATTCTTCAGTGAATGAGGGTGATGTGGTCCAGCTTTACAAGGGGTAGCCCTGAGGAGAAAGTGGAGGAGACCTACCTGAATACTAGAATTCAAAGGAGAAT
>NW_025999949.1:30316-44764 GCF_001458135.2 Marmota marmota marmota
CATAGCCATGAAATTACTAAGGGGAATGAGGAAGAAGACAACATCTTCTCCTGCATCTTCTTTCTGCACCTCCAGCCCTCAGATGGGGAGAGTGAAAGGATCCAGAAGTGATTTTTGGAGAATTGAGCCAGGTTTCAGTTAAGACCAGGAGGGGGAGAGAGGAGTCTGAAAATGATGAGGTGTAGTAGTTTGCTGACAATGAATGATGCTACAGTATGCCGTTGGGAAGGTGAACAAAAGTGGGAGATCCCAGGGCCAAGTAAGCACAGAAGAAAAGAAACAAGGGACCAGAAATGAGAGGGGAGGAAAGAAGGTAGATTTCACTTTTTGGTAATTAAGTCTCATAGAAAGAAGAAGCCCAGTTGAAAGTGCCTGACAGGGTTAGGATGAGACAAGTGGGCACTACCTGAGGCACAAAATTTACAGGCATGTGTCACTGTGCCCGGCTTTAATGCAAAAAACAAAATTTAAAAATCAGTGTTAAAATCATGAAAGTCCACGAAAACCACATTTCAAAATGTTACATGAGCCAGGCACGGTGGTGCACACCTATAATCCCAGTGACTTGGGAGGCTGAGGCAGGAGGATGGTGAGTTCAAAGCAGCCTCAGCATTTTAGCAGGCTCTAAGCAACTCAGCAAGACCCTGTCTCAAAATAGAACATAAAAAAGACTGGCGATGTTGCTCCGTGGTTAAACACCTCTGGGTTCAATCCCTGGTATTTAAAAAAAAAAAAAAAACAGTTACATGAACACAGGCAGTTTGTGTTACAACTCTGAGTCATTATGCAAAGGGAACAGCCATTTCCAACCAGCCTGCATGCAGTTCCCAGACCCCGCCTACCAAGTCCCTGACAGGAGGGTTTATGAGAGTTGACAATGGTATACAAACAGACTGAGTAATGCAGGACTTTCTGTATTGTCACGTTTAGACACCATTCAATGTGGGAAGAAATTCTGATAAGTGTGCAAAGGGGTCCACATTTCTCTTTTTTGCTTCAGACTCTAGTATGGCTCAGCAGAGTCCTGGTTCCTGACCTCAGATGTCTTAACCTAAATCACTCTATGCCATGAGTGATTGAGGGCCCAGGCAAAAGTGGCCTGGTCTCAGAAGGAAGATTTCCCAAGACTGTGAGAGCCCTGTTCAACAGGGCTGAGCCACAAAGTCCCGAGCAATGGAAGACTCATGGCCAGTAGTGGGGGTCACACATATTTGTGGAGATGTTGAGGGGTCCACAGATCCTGGGGAGAGAATCCTAAACACCTGCACTCAGGGCAAGACACTGAGAAGTGCAGGAAATGCACAAATTTAGATCAGTCAATATATCAGAGCAGAAACCAACAATGAAGAAAGTAGGTAGGTAATAAGAGACAAAACCAACTACTAAAACCCTGGAAGCCAAGAAACTGGAACAGAAATCTGCTCTCAAATACTGGGTCATCAGGATCTGAGAGCAGTCCATAGCAAGGTGACATCATACTTAGTATTTTTCCATGCTTCCCAGAGTGAGGATCAGGCTCAAGGTACACAGAGAGGCCAAGACTCCAGTTATGGAGTGAAAGCAGGTAAAAGGCTTACCACAGGGGAGGGGGGGGGGAAGATCTTGAGCCACACCTGATTCCAAAAATGTACACACCAAGTGCTTCATGAGCCTTGTTTCAAGTGGGATTGAAATTTCAGAATCCAAGTGTTGGAGTCTTGTGTTCAAAAAGCAGCTCTATGGGACTGGGAAGGACATTACTTTCAGAGTCAAGAGACTGGTCTCTTTGTTCAAGTATGATCTTGGACAAGTGATTGGGTTTCCATTGCCTCTTCAGAATGAGGCTGATGATACCTAATTAGCTACATAGATGTCAGAATCCAGACCCACCACTGTTAAGTGAAAGAACTTGGGAAAAAAGCAACCTGCCATTAAAATGTATAGTCGGGGCTCAGCTGTAGAGTGCTCACTTAGCACAGGCAGGACCCAGGTTCGATTCTCAGCACCACATAAAAATAAAGGCATTGTGTTGTGTCCATCTACAAAAAAAATATATTCTCTCTCTCTTTCTCTCTCTCAAAAATAAAAAATGTATAGTGTCTTTTTTTTTTTTTTTTGTAAACTACATTGACATCTGTCTCTGGCTAAGTTCACCCTCAAACTCACCCACTCCTTCATTCTTGCATAAAATAATTAAGAGTCGACCATCTGCAAACAACACTACACCAGATATTTGTTGACGAATCATTTGGTTGGTAGATGTTTGAAAAATATGAGTTTTGCAGCTGTGGGCTTCTGGTTAAAAAAAAAAAACTTCCTTCCCCTATTTCCTGAGTAACTCCAGGAACAGTCAGTAGGTTCTGGTGCTATCATACTGCGTTTAGGAGTACTGTATACAACTCTCCCTTTCATAGGTGGTAATGCAAAATAACTTGAGAATGCCTACCATAAGCTATTTTTAATTAGCCTAACATTCATGAAATCTGATCCCTCTTTGCTAAAGAGACCAACAGGTGGCTCACTAAACTATCAAACCCAGAAATCTGAACACCTAGAAATAATACCTCCAGCTGGACATGGTGGTGCACACCTGTAATCTCAGTGGCTTGGGAGGCTGAGGCAGGAGTTCAAAACCAGTCTCAGCAACTTAGTGAAGCCCTAAACAATTTAGCAAGACCTTGTTTCAAAATAAAATTTAAAAAAAAAAAAAAAAGGGATAGGGATGTAACTCAGAGGATAAGTGCCCTTAGGTTCAATCCCTGGTACCAAAAAAAAGAAAGAAAGAAGAAAAAATAATACCACCAAAGAGCTCTAAACAGAGTAGATGAAAGGGAATGTTTTACGCCATGAATTCCTCTATAACTGATCATATAAATTGCATGTGCTGTTTATGATTTTATTTGAAACCTTAAGAAGGCAGAATATGGCAAATAATTGGGGATATAGCTCAGTGGTAGAGTACATGAAAGCATGAGACTATATTTCATCCCTAGCATTACCAAAAAAAAAAAAAAAAGCTTTGTAATAGCTTGTATACTAGTTTAGTAATACGGATTTGTTGGGAAGCTTATGAGTGAAAATGGAATTGGGAATAATTTTGGTTGAAATTATATTAATGATATTTGTTAGCACTTTCAGATGGGCTTGGACAAACTATTCTTGTGACCAAAAAAATTATTTCAGTACGTATTACTTGACTATTGGTGTAATGCAAACTGAAAATGTCAACATGATGCTACTTCAGAATAAAACAGTGCCTAGACAGATTTTTTTTTAAAGGAAGAAGAAGACGGTACATTATATTTCTGTGAGGTTTTTTTCCTTCTGATATCCTTTCATGTCCAGATTTACTTGACTCACAATAAAAATATAAAACACTGTTCTTTTCAGAAACTCCTCCTATTTCCACATATTGACATCCATTGATGGATAAGATGCAAGAAATTGACACACAACTGATAAAATTTTAACCAAAGGATTATAATTAGGAAAAAGAACTGCCTTTTGGGCACCAAATACCTGGAAGTGGCTAATGTGTGAAGATGAAAATTTCAGTGTTTATATAAAGAAAGCCAGGTTAAAGCAAACATATTCAATGGATTTTGACTGTGTGGCTCTCATGATGTTTCAGTCAACTGTAGAAGTTCCATAGGCTGAGAGAGAAAAGTCTCAAGATATGCAACAGATAAGTCCCTTTCTTCCTTCCTCCTAAAGTCCTGGAGGTACTTGGAAAGTCCTGGAGGTACTTGCTGGTGGTAGTAGAATGACACTCAAATTATAAACCTGGACTATTTTTATGAATCAATTATTGTAACAAGGTTAGGAAGGGCAAAAACCAATGGAAAGATAGATCAATAGAGATTTAGCAAAGAAAGGTAAAATTTCTGGATATGATAGTTGTCAATTAGATCCCTTACAATGATTACTAAAGCGAGCTGAGCTTGTTTGATAAAACAAAAGTTAATCCCTAAGATTTCTAGATCTAGCTTTTTCTTGAGGAATCATTCACATAAGAAAAAGAGGTGGGGGAAATTCACCAACTGCAGTAGACAGGGCTGATGGCTTCCTGTACTTGATTCTCAAGGATGCAATGTGAATCTCAGAATCTCTGAAAGACAAAACTCACAGGCTTTATGCTTCAATTCAGCAAACACTTGCATGAAATCACAGCTCACCCATCACGTTCTCTCGGAAATCATCCATCACCTCCTTCCCCCAAAATGGGTTTAGGGGATCCTTGTCTGTAGGCCCACAGAAGCTTGAGACGAAAATGATGACAAATAGCAGCTACCTCTTATTGAGCACTCACTATGCCCCAGGCACTCTGCTGAGTGCTTTCACATGCTTTATTTTATGTATTCAGCACAGCATCTTATTATAGGGACTATTATTAGCTGCATTTTCACAGATGAGGATAAGAAACTAAGTAGCTTGTCAAGATTGTACAAGGAGTCACTCCCACGACGATGATAATGTATTGTGGCTGCCTATTTTTCTGCTTTCCTCACTGAACCTTATGCTGCTGGAAGACAATAGCTGTGCTTTCTTCACTCTTGTCTCCCTGAGGTTTAACCATTGCCCAAGAAGGTGTAGCTCAGTGGTAGAATGCTTGCCTTGCATGCATGAGACCCTGGGTTCCATTCCCCAGCACTGCAAAAAAAAAAAAAAAAGCTCTTGCCCAATGCACAGGGGATACATACAAAATAACTCAATTCATATTTCCCATCTCTCAAATTAAAAACCTTGCAATCAGCCTTATACTTCACTTTCTATCATGCCCCACAGCCTTAGTTTTAAACTATGTGCCAAATCTAACCACTTCCTACTACTTTCACCATCACCATCCTCATCTGAGTTACCATCACTGAGAAACTGATGTGACTCCATTTTTTTAAGAAACCAGCTTCTTCCTCAAGGCCTGTCCAGAGGGAGGGGGAGTGACCTTTGTCCTTGGAAAAACCCACAGAAGGCTCCTAGGCACACACCCACCCTGCTGAGTTGTTTAACAGGAGGGATCTGCAGCGCCAGGTGTCCCTGACTCAGTTACCCTAGGTGAGGACCCATAGCAACCCCCTAGCAACCACCAATCAGCATGAGACAAGGAAAATATCTGAAATGCCAGTTGACCCTCCCAGCAGTTTCGGTGATTGATAACATGATTAAGCCACCCTGTAGTTTAGCATATACACTCTTGCAAACCCTCACAGCCTAAACCAATCAGTTCAAATGTGTCCACTACTTGAACTAACCAATCACCCTTACCCAACTTGTTCCCACCAGTGAATGTGCTAATCAATGTTAAGAGTTGTTTGATTTTCCCGTGGTATGAAATGATTTGCTGTGTGATGTTGTGACGCATAGAGTATCCCAAAAAAACCTATAAATCCTCACTGAACTAAGGGTCGGGGCTCACTCCTTGGGACCGCTGTGTTGGAAATGGTTGTGAGTCCAGGCTTGAGCTTGCAATAAAAACTCTTGTGTGATTGCATCAGATTCGGCTCCTGGAGGTCTATTGGGGTCCCACGAATCTGCCATTACATCACCTCTCTCTTAAATTATTGTGAAAAACCAGTCTCTACCTCAGAGCAAAGCCTGTCCAAGGAAGGGACATGACCTTTGTCCTTGGAAAGACCCACAGAGCACTCCTAGGCACATACCCACCCTGCTGAGTTGTTTACCTACAAATAACAGAAGAGATCTGCTCACCTGGTGTCCTGACTAGGTGGGGACCCATAGCAACCTGCTAGCAGCCACCAATCAGCATGAGACAGGGAAATACCTGGGATGCCAGATGACCCTCCCAGTAGTTTATGGTGGTTGATAACATGTTGGGAAACCATGTAGTTCAGCACGTACTCCCCTCTTGGTTAAACCAATCAGTTCAAACGAATCCCCTTCTTGTACTAGCCAATCACCCCTACCCAACTTGTTCCCACCAGTGACTGTGCTAATCATGTTTTAGAGTTGTTATTTGATTTTCCCGTGGTGTGTGATGATTTGCTAAGAGATGCTATGATGTATGTGGGGTCCCTGCCTTCCCCAAAGAATGTATAAAACTGCTGCAAACCCTGGGCTCGGGGCCTCTCAGCATCACCAATTGCTGTGTGCGCGCAGAGGACCAAGCTAGCTCGCAATAAACACCTCTTTGCTGCTTACATCGATCTCAGTCTCTGGTGGTCTTTTGGGGGGTCCCGAATTCGAGCATAACAATTGCAACAACCTTTTACTGGTCTCTGCACTTTGGGACCTTGTCCTCACTTGTGCTGTAAAAACTTAAAGCAGATTCTGTCATTCACTGCTAAAACCATCAAATAGCTTCCCATCTCACTCAAAGGAAAAGCCCAAGGTCCTAAAAGACTCTCCAGGAACTGGCCCCATGAGCAGTCGTCTGTGTTTCCTATCTGTCTACCTCACTCCCTTGCTCTTGGGGGACTGGGGATGTTTGTATTTCTTGAACATGCCAAGCAGGCTTCTGCCTCAGGATCTTTGTACTGTTCCCTCTGCCTGACATATCTGGCCTCACATATCCACACTGCTCACTCTCTCCACCTCATTCAAGTCTTAATCAAATGTCACCTTCTTTATGAGGCCTTTCATGGCCACCCCAGTCATTATTTCAACCCATGCCCACCCCACAGCACTTCCTGTCTCCCTCCCCTACATCATTTTTTTGCCAAAATTGAATAATCACCATATGCTATCTAGTGTGCTCTCTTACTTTGGTTATCATCGGGTCCTTCCCTCCTCCCCTGCTACAATGTGAAAACTTTTGTCTTTGTTTTTTTACTAAAATATCCCTGGCACATAAATAGATACTGAGTAAATATTTTTTAAATAACTGAACCAGTGAGTGAATTGAATAAGTGGGCACTTCCCCACTATACCAAACTCCTAATGCCATGTGGTGGGTGATTAAAATTTAATAGTTAATGGGTGGCTATCTGGAGAATGGCTTGGGGAGAGGGGGTTGTACTGGCTTACGGCTCCCATCTGGTTCTGAGTACACTTTCTAAAGCTGCATCCTCTGTTTGTCCCCCGCATTCAGAGTAGGCTTCCAGAGAGATGACTCCAACCTGCAGAAGGTGCTCTCAGGGGCTGGGCCTCTGGAGAAAAGTTCTGCTCTCTGAAATCTGCCCAGGAATGTTAATGAGGTGCTGAAGGGAAGGCTGGGTACCACCTGTCTTCTGGGAAGCTTACAGTACTTGCAAAAGGCTCAAGATGTGCAGATCCCCAGGGAAGGCTACAGAATAACAGTATAATCCCTACTTATTCATGGAACGTTGATTGTCCAAAATAGTATATTAAAAGTGGAAAGCCCTTATAGATCAGGGGCTCTTAATATTTCTTGTGTCCTGGACCCCTTTAAAAGTTATTAAACCTTTCCTCTTATTAATGCTTTTAAATGCATGAAAGAAACAAATAGGATCACAAGGAAACCATATTAGAGTCCAGACTGCTATACAAAATATCATAGACTGCATGGTATTAAACCACAGACATTAACTTCTCACAGTTCTAGAGTGAAGTCAGAGATGAGGATGCAGCACTGGTGGGTTCTGGAGAGGGCTCTTCCTGGCTTACAGACCACCACTTTCTCCCTGTGGTCTAACATGGTAGAGAGAGCTCTGACATCTCAAGGAGATTCTAATCCCATTTTGAGAACCGCACCCCCACAACCTCATATAACCCTAATTATCTCCCAAAGGCTCCATCTCCAAATACCCTCATGATGGGGGTCAGGGATCAGCATGTGAATTTTGAGGGCAAAAACATTCAGTTCATGAGAAAATCTACCATGTTCAAATATAGCTATCAAAACATGTTTTAAAATTTGTGATACCGGGCTGGGGATGTGGCTCAAGCGGTAGCGCGCTCGCCTGGCATGCATGCGGCCCGGGTTCGATCCTCAGCACCACATACAAAACAGAGATGTTGTGTCCGCCGATAACTAAAAAATAAATATTAAAAAAAAAATTTAAAAAAAAAAAGAAAAGAAAAGTAGTCTTAAAAAAAAAAAAATTTGTGATACCCGGGAACATTGGTACACAGCAGTAATCCCAGAGGCTCAGGAAGCTGAGGCAGGAAGACCATAAGTTCAAAGCCAGTCTCAGCAACTTAGCAAGACCCTGAGCAACTTAGTAAGACCCTGTCTCAAAATAAAATTTAAAGGGCTGGAGTAGTGGCTCAGTGGTAGAGCACTAGCCTAGCACATGCAAGGCCCTGGGTACGATCCTCAACACCACATAAAAATAAATAAAATAAAGATATTGTGTCCAACTACAACTAAAAAATAAATAAAATAAAATTTTAAAAGGGTTGGGGGTGCTGGGGTTGTAACTCAGGAGTAGAGCACTTGCCTAGCTCATGTAAGGCACTGGGTTCAGTCCTTAGCACCGCATTCAAAAAATAAACAAAAAATAAAGGCATGATCTTCATCTACAACTACAAAAACAAAACAAAACAAAGGGCTGGGGATGTGGCTCAATGGTCAAGTGCCTGAGTTCAATTCCCAGTACAAAAAAATAAAAATAAATAAAAATTTGTGAATAGTAATGTATACTAAGTAAGATCTTAGCCACAAGTCTAATAACTGCTGTAATTTCAAAGCAGCAAGGAGAGTAAGTGATATTTTGAGAAAGCTGTAACTACTATAATATGAAATAAAGATATATGTGATTTAAATTAATGAAAAAAAATCAGGTACAGTTAATACAATTGTGGGTTGTTTTTTTTTTTGTTTTGTTTTTGTTTTTTTTGCCTGCGTTCATAATTGAAGAAATAAACAAACATCAGTTACAAGCTAGTAAAAACAAAGATGTACTATGAACCCCCACTATAGACCATCTTAGTGTTCTTCCTTTAAGAAATGAGAAGTCCCAAGATGGGGAGACAGAGTAATATCCCGGCCCCTGACTCCCAGACAGGACATAGAACATCAGAAGAAACCCAGGGGACAGAGCAGGCCTGGGACAACTTGGAAAAGTCGTTTTGCTTATGACAAGGAGTCTAGTAAACAGAGAATTTCTATATTGCCTGCAGGACCACATTCTTTGTCACTAGAAACCTCTCTGCATGTCCAGTCTGCTGCCATTGAGACCTAAGATATTTTTAATCTCGTATTTGAGTTTCCTCATCTGTAAAATGATACTGGTAACCGTACTTAACACACTGGGCTGTTGTGAGCACCTTATAAAAAAAATATATTGAAAGCTCTTATCACAGCACCTGGCGTATTATGTAAGATCAACAAATTATACTTATTAAATTACTTCATGCTGTCCTACTTCTAAATTCTTCCTCATGACAACAGGCAATCTGTTGGTTCAGCTGCGTGAGAAAAGTTCAGTGTCTGGGATTCTGTGAAAGCAACCGGTAAAACTCAGAGATCCTATTTCCACCCTCCACCTCACTCAAGGTGTACACATGTAACAGGTTCTCTAACTTTCCTGCATAAGTGCCAGGTAAATGAGACATTAGCCTGGGCCTCAAAATATCTAGCGGTATAAGGTAGAACTTCTGCTGAATCCACAGGAAAAGATACTACTCTGAAACAAGGTTTCCAACACAGTAATTTTCTGGGAAAGGGAAAAGAGTAGACACTGTGAAGGAAGGCTAATTTGGGAATCTGGGATACATGAAAGAGGCTGATAGGACCCCAAGATCCAGATAATGGGTGGGCTTTTGGTGGGTGATTCAGGTGACCCAATCCCTGGGGTGGGAGGCACAAAGTAGAAAGGCCATGCCCCTTTTCCCATTCTGCTCTTCTTCCCTTCTGTGCCATGTCTTTCTCTGTCTCCACACTCCCTTCAAGGTCATTATCCAGGTCCACCTACATCATTTGTGGGTCCAGTACAAAGTGAAAATGCAAGATCCCTTGTTCAAATTTTTATTAAAAATTCCAAAATGGAGAAGGCAAAGAATTAAATCAAGCTGACGGGCATGGTGGTGCTGACGGCTGGGGAGGCTGAGACAGGAGGATCCAGAGTTCAAAGCCAGCCTCAGCAACAACAAGGCACTAAGCAATTCAGTGAGACCCTGTCTCTAAATAAAATACAGAATAGGGCCGGGGATGTGGCTCAGTGGATGAGTGACCCTGAGTTCAATCCCTGGTACAAACAAACAAACAACAACAAAAAAAAAAAACCAAGCTGGATCACATAACCCTGCAGCTGACCCTGCCCCTCTCTGGTTTGCTGATGCCTCTGTCACCAAAACACTTACCTTTGCTCTTGCCCCGTGCAACCATTAGGATCATACATTCACAGATAATTTCTACCACAAAGGACCCCAGACAAACCAGCCCCTTCATGTTAAAATACCAAGGGGCTTGGATTGTGGCTCAGCGGTACAGCACTTGCCTAGCATATGTGAGGCACTGGGTTCGATTCTCAGCACCACATACAAATAAATAAAATAAAGGTCCATCAACAACTAAAAAAATGTTGTTACCAAAATACAAAAAAAAAAATTTCCATTAAGGAAGGATCAACAATTGCATAGTCTAGAGGCTGAAGTTATGGCTCAGTGATAGATCACTTACCTCACAAGCATTAGGCACTGGGATGGATCCTCAGCACCACATAAAAATAAATAAATAAAATAAAGGTATTGTGTCCATCCATCGGGCTGGGATTGTAGCTCAGTGGTAGCATGTGTGAGACACTGAGTTTGATCCTCAGCATCACATAAAAATAAATAAATAAAAATAAAGGCATTGTGTCCATCTACATCTAAAATATTTTTTAAAAAAGATATTGTGTCCATCAACAAATAAAAAAATATTTAAAAAAAAAAGAATTGCATAGTCTTAAAGATGTAACCTTGCAAAAATGGTTGGAAAGAAGAAAACACACACATTTACACACACACATACACACATACATATTCTGCTCTCATTCAGCCCTTGCAAAAAATCTCTTAGTCGTGTGAAAGGAAACCTATTTTAAAGTTTTTACTTTTTAGTCACTGATTCAACCAGCATTTGCCAGGCACTGATGTAGGAGTTACTAACACAACAGTAAAAAAAGAAATCCCTAATCCTAGGGAGCCAGAAGGAAGTCAAACCAGTGAAAGATAACCAAAAAAAAAAAAAAAATGTTTTAAAACAGTCAACTAAACTGTATGTGTATATCTATAATACCAATTTTGGTTTTAAAAATATCAAAATAAAATGTCCCTAAATGATACCTTAGAAGAGGCTTTTTAAATACTGGGGAAATTAGATTGGTCAAATGATATTGTTATATTGTGTACATGTATGAATATGCAACAATGATTCCTTCTGTTACGTATAATTATAATGCACCAATAAAAATATGGAAAAAAGTGGCTTTTGTGGCTAATGAAATTATAGATCTCACATTTGCAATATGTACTGCATTTATACAAAAAGTTCCATATTTACACTTTTTGAGAATGTGATATCATTTCTATAAATTCATCCCCAAAGGAAATAATCTGAAATGTGAATACATCTGATTATTGCAGTATTATTTATGATAGTCAGAAATTGAAAAGCTTTGGTTCAGGGGCATGGTTCCTGAATGATCTCAAAAGGTTCCTACTACAATTTGGAGATGGTGCCACTAGGTGGCAATAGGTAGTCTCACATGTGGGTCCCCCTCACGGCCTGCAAATTTAAGAAACTAAAATGCTGGGAATGTTCATTGAAGATCTTTATAAAAATTATTTCAGTGTTATTAAAATAAAAAAGCTAAAAGCTTTTTCATTTTTTGAAATAAATTATTAAAAGTAACAGAATTAAGCGAGCAAAAATTTAAGTACATACATTAGTCTGGCTTCTCCAAAGAACAGAATCATTTTGATTTAGATTAGATTAGATTGGATTTATAGATAGACTAAATTAAGAAATTAGTTCATGTGATTATAAAAGCTGAGAAGTCCCACAATCTGAAGAGATCCAGGAGAGTTAATGGTATAGTTTTGGTCCAAGTCTGAAGGACTGAGAAAACCAAGGGAATTATGGTATAATGGTATAATTTCCAGCCCAAGTTCAAGTCTGAAATCAGGAGAAGCACAGTGTTCCAGCCCAAAGATATAAGGAGTGAATTCTCCTCATCGGGCCTTTTTATTGTGGTCAGATGTCCACTGGTTTGGATGAGGCCTACCACATCAAGGAGGGCAATTTGCTACACAGAGCCTACTGATTCAAATTTAAATTTCATCCAGAAACACCCTCACAGATACACTGAAAATATTTTTTTTAATATTTATTTATTTATTTATTTATTTTTCAATTTTTATTGTTGGTTGTTCAAAACATTACATAGTTCTTGACATATCATATTTCACACTTTGATTCAAGTGAGTTATGAACTCCCATTTTTACCCCGTATACAGATTGCAGAATCACATCGGTTACACATCCACTGATTCACATATTGCCATACTAGTGTCTGTTGTATTCTGCTGCCTTTCCTATCCTCTACTATCCCCCCTTCCCTCCCCTCCCCTCCCCTCTTCTCTCTCTACCCCATCTACTGTAATTCAATTCTCCCCCTTGTTTTTTTTTTCCCTTTCCCCTCACTTCCTCTTGTATGTAATTTTGTATAACCCTGAAGGTCTCCTTCCATTTCCATGCAATTTCCCTTCTCTCTCCCTTTCCCTCCCACCTCTCATCCCTGTTTAATGTTAATCTTCTTCTCATGCTTTTCGTCCCTACTCTGTTCTTAGTTACTCTCCTTATATCAAAGAAGCCATTTGGCATTTGTTTTTTAGGGATTGGCTAGCTTCACTTAGCATAATCTGCTCTAATGCCATCCATTTCCCTGCAAATTCTATGATTTTGTCATTTTTTAATGCAGAGTAATACTCCATTGTGTATAAATGCCACATTTTTTTATCCATTCGTCTATTGAAGGGCATGAAAATATTTAAATATCTAAGTACCTTGTTGCCCAATCAATTTGACACATAAAATTAACAATCACCGAATATAATAGCAAAAAAAAATATGAAACAACCTACAACATAGCCATTGGCAGAAGATAGAATATGTATATTATTATACCTTATTAATGATGAAGATCTGCATTGACATGAAAAGATATGCATTATATGCTATTTTTAAGTGAAAAGAAAGTGGATTACAAAGCACTAATGTGGAAGGGTAATTTGTAACAAATTAAAATACTTTTAACATATACAAAATACAGGATCTATATAGTCTAATAGCCCAGATTCAAATTCCAACTACTGGCTGTGTGACATTAGGCAAATTTCTTAACCTCCCCAAGGCTATCTATAAAATGGAAATACTATTACTACCTCACCAGATTGTTGTAAAAGTTAGAAAGAGTATTCCAGATAAATCCCCAAGAACAGTGTCTGGCATATAACAAGCTCTCTGCAGCTATTAGCTGCCATTATTGTGTTTAGTATAGTCCCATTGCTTTAAAAAATAGTCTAAACATCTATTTATGGACACATACATTTTCTTGAAAGATTCATCTCAAAATATCACAATATTAAAGTACTGAGATTACAAGTAATATTTTAGTCAAAGCTCTTAATAGCTTGGGGGAAATTTTTTTTCTTTTTTTTAATAGACTTTTTTTAGACATTGATGGGTCTTTATTTTATTCATTCATTTATATGCAGTGCTGATAATCATACCCAGTGCCTCACACATGCTAAGCAAGTGCTTTACTGAGTCACAACCCCAGCCCCTTGGGGAAAAATTTTGATGGTGACTCTGTACTCATATAGGATACAGAGATCTACCGCTATTGAAGCCAGATTCAAAGATAGGTAATTACTATATTAGGAAAATTGGGTCTAATATGAGTCTAATAAAGAAAATGGAGTCCATCTGAACCTGGGAAACCAGAAAAACATTTGGGGAATTGAAATGTTAATGTCCCCAAAGCCCAGTCCTGTCCGAAAGAACTGTTAATGAAGCAGCTCCCAGCAAAACAGGGAGATGCTAATCAAACCACCCTAGGCCTTTCCCCCCCAGATCACTCCTCCCCGCCCCATCAGTGCACCTGTTTTCCACCTTTTGGCCTTCCCACCTGCATCCCCCAACACATGCAGGAGAGAGGGAAATAAAGGGGAGGACTGTGGGCTGGGGATGTGGCTCAAGCGGTAGCGCATTCGCCTGGCATGCGTGTGGCCCGGGTTCGATGCTCAGCACCACATACAAACAAAGATGTTGTGTCTGCTGAAAAACTAAAAAGTAAATATTAAAATTCTCTCTTTCTTTTTTTTTAAAAAAAAGGGGGGGCAGGAATGTGAAAGAACAAAAAAAAAGAGACCTTAGATATAAAAGAGAAGTATATCTATCTTAGATATAAAAGAGAAGACTTTTCCACGGATTATGCCTTCCGGTCCCCTTCTGCCTCCTGGGGGAAGTCTATGACATATGTCCTATGCTAAAAAACCATTTTATTTAATAACAAAACACCATTATTTTAAAATGAAAGTCTATTTGTATTTCTCCAGGAGTTT
>NW_025999949.1:45354-48164 GCF_001458135.2 Marmota marmota marmota
TTTTTTTTTTTTTTTTTTTTTTTTTTTTTTTTTTTTTTTTTTTTTTTTTTTTTTTTTGTCTTTTTAATTTGATTCCTTTTTTTTAATATTAAATATTTATTTATTTATTTTTATGTGGTGCTGAGGATCGAACCCAGGGCTAGGCAAGTTCTCTACTGCTGAGCCACAATCCCAGCCTCTTTGATTCCATTATAAACTCATTAGAGTTTATTTTGAATGTTTCTTGGTGTGGGAATCTTCTCCCCATCTGAGCATTATTCCACCAGCCTGTAGCAGCACTGGTCTCTGCCCTAAAAATTATTTGTTTTTTATGAAAAAAAAAGGGGGGGAAACTGTGTGTTCCCCTCCCTAGCCCTCTAAAATTAAGGGGAAATAGGATCCTCCCATCCTCCTCCTACTTCCTTTCTTCCTACCACAGGACCAAGCCACCCCCTTGGAGAAAACGGAATTCCCCTGATAAGTTGCCCCCAGTCAGAGCGTTTCTGGGTCTCTTTACCACCATTTCCCTTTTTGTTACTTTTAGATACAAGAACAACTCCTCACTCTGCGGGGTCCTGTCAAAACCCCTTCCTTTTTCATTGTCTGTTGGCCTTGCAATCCCAGTGATGGAACACCCCCCTCTGCTGCTTCTCTTTACAATATCCTCTGCTCTTTCAGAAAGCAACATTAGTTTCAAAATCCCCAGATACACTAGAATGTTTTATTCAGAGAATCAATGGCACTTTATCCTGCTTTCCTTACTGAAACTTGTAGTATTCGTTTTAACTCCACTTCCATTCAATTGCTAACATAAACTTGATACTGGTTATTACCTTAATTAACTTTTTATCCAGGCCCTAATTCTCTCTCTCTCTCTCTCTTTTTTTTTTTCCAGGCCCTAATTCTCAATACTCACAACAAATAAATGGCCTTCAAATATTAGCTTCTACATTAGAAACTGTGAATGTGGACGTTGGCACATCCTCCCTGGAGAGGAATCAAAAGTGAAGTTGTTCCCCTTCTGCTGACTTAAAAGGGCCTGGGCTTTCTGACACCAGGAATTCTCCAAAGCAGAAGCCGACTCTGGCATAATGAAACTTTTTGTATTGGCTTAGTGATGAAAATGGTCAGAAGCAACTGCTATAGCAATTGTATTTTTCCTTAACAGGAAGCAAGAGTTACCTACTAGTTACTAGTGGTGTAAATTTCAGGTAAGATAATGGTGCAATTTTCTAAGGGTAAAATATAGGAAATGAAAATAACTTTTGCTTTTATTCTAATCAGCCATAGAAATTTAGGCTAGCTTAAAGATAATTTTTAAAATCAGCTTTATATTTAAATCATGAAATCCTCTCTTGGATAGAAGTCGTCTTCTCTTTAATGGAAAAAGCAACTTATTTTGAAAATTTCTTTATCCACCAACTATTAGCTTAGAACAGTACTGGACCTGGAGGTGTAGCCAGTGACAGAGCTCTTGCCTAGCATGGGAAGGCCGTAGGTTCAGTCCCCAGCACCAAAAATAAAAGAGAAAAAAAACAAAAACAAAAGCAAAAAACCCTGACAGTACTGGGGTCATGGACAGGTAGGGGCAGGATACAAACAAGGAATTTAGACTAACTTAGCAAAATACACACACGAAATCACTCAGAAATTTTTTAAAGCAACATAATAGACATGTGTATCAACGTTTGGGAATTATGTGGTTTTTCAAGACCTTTAATCTTGAGTTGCCAGATAAAATATAGGACCCCCTGGTTACATTTGAACTTCATAAAAAACAAATAATTTTTAGGATAAATATCACCCATGCTTTAAAAAATATGTATCCGTTATTTATCCAAAATTCAAATTTAACTGGGCATCCCGTGTTATTATTTGCTAAATCTGGCAACCTTAAACTTGAGGAATAGAGACTGGGTCAGATAAGCTTCCTGGAGAATGTAGGTTTTAGGCCAACTGCTGACAAAAGCTGTAAACGGAAACAGAAAACATGCCAGATGTGGGAAGTACACTCCATGGCATGAAACCGAGATGAGCAAGTAATTCTTGGTTAGGATGACAACCAGGTTGGCAGAGCTGGAGGAAGATGTTCAAGATGAGCAGACAGCTGAAAACCACCAGAGCGAGTGAGTGATCACTCGTTTTTTTGTTGTTGTTGTTCACTGTCCTTGTGAGTGGTGCCTCGTAATAGGCTTTATTTCCATGGAATTTGTTTAAAGGATAATATTCCTGTTAATCAGTCGGAACTTTCCCCATGTAAGACCACAGATGTCAATGGCTTAGACACAGTCTTTAAATTGCAGCGGTGTTATGGAGTATTACGCAGCACTAAAAAATGACAAAATCATAGAATTTGCAGGGAAATGGATGGCACTAGAGCAGATTATGCTTAGTGAAGCTAGCCAATCCCTAAAAAACAAATACCAAATGTCTTCTTTGATATAATGAGAGCAACTAAGAACAGAGCAGGGAGGAAGAGCAGGTAGAAAAGATTAACATTAAACAGATACAGGAGGTGGGATGGAAAGGGAGAGAAAAGGGAAATTGCATGGTAATGGAGGGAGACCCTCATTGTTATACAAAATTACATATAAGAGGTTGTGAGGGGAATGGGAAAATAAACAAGGAGAAATATGAATTACAGTGGATGGGGTAGAGAGAGAAGATGGGAGGGGAGGGAGGGGGGATGGTAGAGGATAGGAAAGGTAGCAGAATACAACAGTTACTAATAGGGCATTATGTAAAAATGTGGATGTGTAACCGATGTGGTTCTGCAATCTGTATTTGGGGTAAAATTGGGAGTTCATAACCAACTTGAATCTAATGTATGA
>NW_025999949.1:48770-53143 GCF_001458135.2 Marmota marmota marmota
AAAAAAAAAAAAAAAAAAAAAAAAAAAAGAAAGAAAGAAAAAGAAAAGAAAAAGAAAGAAAGAAAGAAAAAGAAAACAGAAATGAGGAAATTGAGGCTCAGTGAGTTCAGTTGGCATTCTGAAGCCAGAAAAAATATACCATTACTAACCATTACTCTATAAATGAGCTTTCTATAGGCTGAGTGTACAATGGTGCCAAATCCTGTGTCTAAGTTAAGCATAAAATGAGAATAGATGCTGTCCAACTTACATCTGGGTTTTGGAAACTTAACAAGGTCTAACTCTCCAAAATATATACCAAAAATAACTGGGGAAACAATAGTGTGTCCAAGTCATTCAAAGGAAAAATGTATCACTATTTCTATTCATAGTAAAAAGCCTGTTTAGACCATCCCATGACCAAAAATGGTATTACTGAGCCTTTCAAGGAAAGTGGGCATAATACTTGTAGACAGGCAAAAAGACACATGGTCCTCAAGGAAATATGAATCTGAATAGAAAATGTTAAACAACAGAGATCAAATCTGCTGCTTAGCCTGATGAATGAAGTTTGTTCCACTCCAGTAGCAATCAGGAGATTCTGGCAGCGGCCCAGGGGACCCCCCCCCCGGGAGGAGCATCTGGAAGGAAGTGTCCACCACACTTTGGTCAGGCTGGCACCAGCACTGCAGGGCTGTCTCCTTGCTACAATACCTGCAGAACTACCTACCGGATAAGGTTAGCAAGGAGTGACATCAACTCCAAATCATCCAGGGCTCCGCAGGAATTAAAGCGCCTGATTGAGATAGTAAAGGGGACTTTTTAGAAACACTGAATCAGGCTCAGAATGACTTATTGCCAAGTTTTGAAAAATTGGTCTGGGGTTCATCCCTGGTCTAATTAAGGTCTATACTATCTTTTCCCCTGAATGTAACTCAGGAAAGCTATCTTTATCGGTCTGCTTGTATCTAGCATCCCAGACACTAAGTCTCTGACTTGAATATATAGCTGTGAGGTTGAAAACTGTTATCTCCCCTACACAGTCTGCTGTGGGAGGAAATCACTCTTATGCAATGAGAGACCAGACAAATTCTTTACTCTTTTCTAAGAAACAGAGATAAATATTTACAAGGATTCCTCAGACACCAGAGATAAAATACTTGATTGTAAAGAAATAAAATGTGACTTTTTAACATTTTACTAGATTCATCGGGAAAAGTGTGTTGTTTTACCAGAGTTGTACTGACTCTAAGGTTTTTCACATGGTATGAAGAGGGTAAAAACTAAAAGAAAGAATAAAAAAACCACAGATTTGATCACTGTTTGATGCAAGTAGTTATTGTAAATCTTAATTAAGGCCTTGGGGGGACCTCACCCAGATCCTTTAAAAAGGAGAAGAAAGAGGAGGGGGTGGTGGGGAGAGAAGAAAGAAGAGGAGAGGGGGGGAAGGAGGAGGAGAAGGAAGAAGAAAATTAAAAAGGCATGTAGCAAGATAATTGTAAGTAAATTGAGAAATTTTAAATGTTACTATTTTTCTATTTTTTCCCACTGAGGTGAATGTGTCAATATTTTGTGTACATTTAGAGGAATCATAGGAACTTAATTGCTAAAAAGAAAAGAACTATAACAAGCAAATCAAGTCCCCCGTCACATTCCCAGACTACTGATAATGTGGATGTTGTTGCCTTCATTTTCAGTGTTTAAAAGTACTTCTCTATTTCTCCCTTATGTAGCTTTCTTCCATATTACAGGTCAAAGCAATGTATATTACATATGTATTTATTAAGTTAACAAACAGCACAATAAACTTCACAAACATTATATGCCAGGTACTGCTAAGCAATGGGAATACAACAGTGAACCAGATAAGGTAGGGTCCCTGACCCACATGAAGCTTTGAAAGAGACAAGGAACTAACCTAGAGTTACAGTAGCCTATAATACGTATTCAGAATTTCAACTATTACAACTCCTAAGGAGAAAAGTAGAGAGTGCTGTGAGTTACTCTAAAAGTGAAATCTAAATTAGAATACTTATTTAACCAAACAATTCAATGAGATATTTAAGCGTTAGAATATCCACATTGTTCCTGAAATTTCCCAACCTTTCTTGTAAATAGTAAGAGTCCTGTAATTAATTATGGTCACTGGGCTGGAAGGAGAAATGTGTCACTTTTAGGAGGAAGCATTTAGAAGACAGTGCTTCCCTCCAGCTCTTTCCTGCCCTGCAATTATAATCATGAGGCTAGGTGTGGAGATGAAGTTCACAGATGGAAACAACCTGGATTGCTAAGTTGCGACAGGAAGGTCAAGTACTACACAATTTTCTGTGCGTGTGTGTGTGTGTGTGTGTGTGTTGCCGGGGATTGGACCCATGGCCTTGTGCATGCACAGTGAAGAAGGCCATTGGGATTTTAATAGGAATCACATTAAATCCATATAACACTTTTGGTAGTATGGCCATATTGATAATGTTAATTCTGTCTATCCAAGAGTATTTGGGAGGTCTTTTCATCTTCTAAGGTCTTATTCAAATTCTTTCTTTAGTGTTCTGAAGTTTTCATTGTAGAAGTTAATTAATTACCACAACATGGCCTTTTCCTCCTTGACTATCCTGTCACAGGAATTACATTTATTCTCATGACATCTCTCCATTTCACTAATGGAGAAATGATGACACAGGAATGCTTAGGGAGTTACCTAAAATTAGTCAATAGTGAAATCGGATATCCTGCTTTTGGTCAAGAGCTGTATTCGAAGCACAACAACTTTTCAAAAGCAGGTTGAGACCCACTAATTTTAAAATTAATTTACTTTGTCACAATTGGAATTTTTCAAAAGATAAATTAGAGCACACTAGTCTGGGATAGAATATAAGCTCACAGTGCACTTTAATGAGTATTATTTTAGGTAACTTTTATTTTTAAAATGTGCACATGTTTTATTGCATTATGCCCACACATATACTTTAGGTACACATTAGTTACTACGCAAAATGTATTTCTCATTGTGTTGTGGATGAGAAGTTTGGAAAATATTGCATTAGACTACGCAATGGGAGTCATGGATAAAGTTTTTTTTTTTTCAGTGAGTAAATGAAATATTGTAAAAATTTTCATGAAATGAATGTACTGTTTTGATACCGTTTGATCAGAAATTATGAGTGTAAGAAGAATTATGGACTCAGAACTGGGGATATAGCTCAGTTGGTGGAGTGCTTGCCTTGCATGCACAAGGCCCTAGGTTAAATCCCCAGGACCATAAAAAAAAAAAAAAAAAAAAAAAAAAAAGAATTATGGACTCATTCTGAAAGGTCAAGAAAACTACAAAAACTGCCATTAAATATTAAATAATTTACTTTAAAAAAAAAAAGTAAGTGAAGCCAGGTACAGTGGTACATGCCTATAATCCCAGGGGCTGAGGAAGGTGAGAGAGGATTGCAAGTTCAAAGCCAGTCTCAACAAAAGCCAGACATTAAACAACTCAGTGAGACCCTGTCTCTAGATAAAACACCAAATAGGGTGGGGGAATGTGGCTCAGTGGTCAAGTGTCCATGAGTTCAATCCCCAGTACAAAAAAAAAAAAAAAGTGAGTAACTCTTGGAGAGCAGGAAGATAAAGGTTAGAATTTGGATTCACTTAATCATCCATTTAAAGAATACTTATGGAGCACCTGCCATGTGCCAGACTGTAAGTTAGGCTCTGAGAAAATGTCTAACAATTGGTAGAAATGTTCTCTGCCCTTATGGAGCTTATATTCCAGGCAGGGAAGATAGACACTGGATTTTTTAAACATACACTTATTATTGAGTTGTGACTAAAATGAACGCTAAGACAGATAATGCCCTGAAAGCATCTGTGTGCTGGCAAATGATTAACAATCTGCTCTGCAAGGAAAATTTTCTTGTGTATATTTAGGCACCTCTATCTGCAATTAATTTTTCTGACATAAAGGATATATAGCATACAATAATAATATACAATACTTAAGGCAGACAATTGATTCTCATGGAATACTTTCATAGATTTTTTTATTTGTTCTAATTAGTTATACATAACAGTTGAATGCACTTTGACGTATCATTCATAAATGGAGTATAATTTCTCATTTTTCTGGTTGTACATGATATAGAATCCCACAGGTCATGTAGTCACGTATATACATAGGGTAATAATCTCTGATTCATCCTACTATCCTTCCTATCCCCATACCCCCTTCCCTCCCTTCACTACCCTCTACCTAATCTAAAGTAACTGTATTCTTCCATAGCCCTGCCCTGCCACTCCTATTGTGAATTAGCATCTGCATATCAGAGAAAACATTCCGCCTTTGGTTTTGGGGATTGGCTTATTTCACTTAGCACGATATTCTCCAGCTCCATCCATTTACTGGCAAA
>NW_025999949.1:53199-58960 GCF_001458135.2 Marmota marmota marmota
CCTCCCCTCCTTACCCCTATACCCCCTCCCCTCCCTTCACTCCTCTCTGTCTAATCCATAGTAATTATTCTTCCCTTGCCATCCCCCACTCCCACCAACTTACTATGAATTAGCATCAACATATCAGAGAAAACATTTGGCTTTGGTTTGGGGGAGATTAGGCTTATTTTGCTTAGTATGATATTCTCCAGCTCCATTTACCTGCAAATGCCATAATTTCATTCTTCTTTATGGATGAGTCATAGTTCATTGTGTACATGTACCACAATTTCTTTATTCATTCATCTGTTGAAGGGCACCTAGGTTGGTTCCATAATTTAGTTACTGTGAATGGAACTGCAATAAACATTGATATGGCTGCATCACTGTAGTATGCTGTTTTTAAGTCCTTTCAGTATAAACCAATAGGAGTGGGATAGCTGAGTCAAATGGTTCCATTCCAAGTGTTCTAGGAATCTCCATACCACTTTCCACAATGGTTGCACCAAATTGCAGTCCCACCAGAAATGTATGAGGGTACCTTTTTCCCTGCATCCTCGCCAACATTTACTGTTGCTCGTATTCTTGATAATTGCCATTCTGATTGGAGTTAGATGAAATCTTTGAGTAGTTTTGATTTGCATTTCTTGAGCTTTTATATCTGTTGCCAGTGTATGGCTATAACTTAACAAAGGAACCTTGTAATTCCAACATGAGTGTCAGTGGATATTCTCATTTATGTTAAAGAGTAAGATGAAAGTAAAACAATGACGACTTAAATCAGAACTTGACTCAGTTGTCAATGACAAGAGCAACTTCTTTGCTGAATTAGATAACAGTTTTAAATGCTAAAAGTATAATCTCTCAATTTTTTTGTGCTAATCATTATGTAATTATTATTTCTTTAATTGGTTTTATTTTTAAATACATGACACATGATGTAATTATTATTGACACCAAATACTTTTTCAGTGCTGGGAATTGAATCCAGGGCTTCATACATGCTAAGCACAACTCTACCACCATACCACATTCTTAGCCCACAAAACACTTTTAAATTTAATCTGCAGGGGAGGGGAGGGGGGATAGTAGAGGATAGGAAAGGTAGCAGAATACAACAGTTACTAATAGGGCATTATGTAAAAATGTGGATGTGTAACCGATGTGATTCTGCAATCTGTATTTGGGGTAAAATTGGGAGTTCATAATCAACTTGAATCTAATGTATGAAATATGATATGTCAAGAGCTTTGTAATGTTTTGAACAACCAATAAAAAAATAAATTCAATCTGCATTACTAATATTTTTCATCAGTGTTTTAAGAATAAACAATAAAACAATAAGACAGTCCTGGATTTATTGTATTTGCAGATTTTTCCATAGTGAAAACATCCATGGGAGCATCCTGGCCAATTTCCAGCTACCAAGGTGATATTACAAGAGATGGGGAACAGAATTGAAAAGACTACTGCAGAAGTGTAGTATTGTGTACTTCATTATGTAGTATTCTGCCATATAAAGAGAATAGACATGGTCTGGGGCTGTAGCTCAGTGGTAAAGCACTTGCCTCACATGGTGAGGCACTGGGTTTGATCCTCAGCACCACATAAGAGTAAATAAAGATACTGTGTGTTCATCTACAACTAAATAAATAATTTAAAAAAGAGAGAGAGAATAGACACAACCTCAGGAGCCAAGTAATAATAAACTGTAGTAAAATAATTGGGGAGAAAGGAGCTTTGAGTATTTGTTTTAACTTTTACTGATATTTTTATTATGAATATAATAATTTATTTTTTAATTATTACTACAGTTAACAAATGTCCCCACAAAATTCTTGATATTAACAACTGGTTCTTGTGACTATACCCTAAAGCCCTCAAGGATTAGAAAAAGGGCAAACTGATGGAGAGTGTCTCAAAAAAGAAAGGCTTTGCTCCTGAGTCCTGAACAGGGAGGGTTGATATCATGGAAGAAGCTGGTGGTGGTGGGACATAAGCCCACTGATGCCAAATGTAGCTGCTTGGTTTCTCCTCCAGAGTAATGAAAAGGCTGTACAGGTCAACAACAAAATATTTCTAAAATTGTTTTCTCCCCAGCCTCCT
The DNA here is from genome assembly GCF_001458135.2 of Marmota marmota marmota. Classification (NCBI taxonomy): domain Eukaryota; kingdom Metazoa; phylum Chordata; class Mammalia; order Rodentia; family Sciuridae; genus Marmota; species Marmota marmota. The sequence continues at coordinate 55,285 of NW_025999949.1, forward strand.
CTTACTATCTCCCAGTCTCCTTAAAATGTTTAAATCAAGATTTTTAACATGGAATAAATTTCAGATTACCCTTCTCTCACCTCTAACATATCTCTATCACCTCACTGAAATCCCTTTAACAGCTGAAAGATCCTATTCTAAAAGTGAAGTTAAAAGGCTACAAAAGTGTTCAAGCAACACAGCTCCAAAAACTAAACAGGAAGGGACAGGCCTGCAAACATCAGTAAGCAGTTAAGTGACATATGGGGTTCATTCCCATTTGACAACTTGATGAGAAAATCAGGAAGCACAAAGACCACCCAGTGCAGCAAAAAGCTAATGTCAGAGAACTAAAACTGGCCCTGTTTACACACTTACTTGGACAAAGAGAATGTATTAGTGGGGGCGACTTTGGTCTCTATAGCTGTGCACATTTACATCATGGCTTGAGACATTGCAACAAAACCTCTCCACATCCTGGGCTCTTATTTATTTATACAATCAGTTATAACATGTTACAATAAAGGAGTTGCTGAAGAAGATCCATGAATCACCAGAAGTTTCACTTGCAATAATTATATCAAATAAATTCTTATCTCACTAAAAAAAAAAGTGCATAGTTTATTTCTCTTTTCACTACACTGTAAATATTTATGTATATGTTTGCTTCCTCCAAGGAAAGCAAACTTCTCTTCTGAATTGTGTCCTCTCCAAATTCTTATGTTGAAGCTCTAACTCCCTATATGTGGCTGTATTTTGAGTAAGAAAGTAATTAAGGTTAAATGAGGTTATAAGGACTGATCTGATTGGATTAGTATCCTTGTAAGAAGAGGCCCAGAGAACTCTCTTGCTCACTCTGCCATATGAAGATGGAGCAAGAAGGTAACCATCTGCAAGCCAGGAAGGGGACCCCACAACCAAACTGGCCAGCACCTTGATCTTGGACTTTCCAGTCTCCTGAATTGTGAGAAATGAATTTCTTCTGACAGTGTCACCCAGTTTGTGGCATTTTGTTATGGCAGCTTGAGCTGACTAATATAGAAGAGATTCTATTTTAGTTACTTTTCTATGTATAATACATTAAAGTATCTTACACAAGGAAGAAACTCAAAAGAAGATCTTGGTATTAGTGGGGAGATGTACATGATAACTCTATTTTTTGTTTAAGGTCCATAGTCTCTTGCTCAAGCTTGAATCCCTTCTCTCCAGAGCTCTATGAATAACACTTCCTTTTCCCTGCTCATAGAAGCCGAGCTTACTTAATGGCAACTCACAACAAATGTTCCAGAGTCTTCTCTGCCATCACTTATCCAACCATTTCTCCTACAAGCCGGATTCACCATTTCTCATCTATAACTTTGCTAAAGCACTTATGTTTCTTCTAATAATGCCCTGGAGAGGGTGTAACAAGCAGCTCTAAGGACAGTCCCATGCAAGAGAGACCTGATCTGTGGCACTGGAAGCTTTCTATTCTGTAAATATTCTCACAATGGCTGATTTCAAGCTACCAATGTGACTTCACTCAATATAGATTTGGGAAGAATTGCACAAAGCAGACTCTCACAACCTGCTATGGTTTGGATAAGGTTAAAGGCTTGGTCCCCATCTCATGGTGCTATTGGGAGATGGTGGAATCTTTAAGAGATGGGGCCTCCTGAGAGGTCCTCCAGTCCCCAGGGGTGTACCCTCAAAGGAGATTGTAGGATCCCAGCCCATTTTCCTTCCTCTCTCTTTCCCACTCCAGCCAAGATAAATGGTTTTGCCATGATGTACTGTTTCACCAAAAGCCCAAAAGCAATAAGGCTACTCAATCATAAACTGGATCTTACAAAACTGTGAGCTACAATAAACCTTTCTCTCTAGAATTTAATTTTTCTTGGGTATTTGTTTCAGTGTCAGAAAGTTAACACAACTCTACTTCAGTCTACCATGGATTTACATCTTAGTGATAGGCACTAGTCACCAGCATATCCTTGGAGTTGGAGAGAGCTACAGTCTAGAACCAAGTCTACCATTGTGTAACTTTGGACAACTTACTTAATCCATTTCCAATTTTTATTTGCAACCTGGGAATAATAAGAGTAGCTGTCTCATATTTCATAGGTGTTAAATGAGATTGTACATATAAAGTACTTATCACATTGACTAGTACATAGTAGGTGTTTAAGAAATATTAGGCATCATCATTATCATCATCATACCTCCACTGTCACCACCATTCAGTTATTCCATATAACCACAGACATCACCTTCCCCCATCTGCATGGCCTGCCAGTTGTACAGATACTTGCATAAGCATTAGCATTGAAAATCTATTATACTTTTGTTACTCAACTTCTCCTGGTAGGAGACAGGTCTGAAATGCTTATAACTGAGAATGAATGGAACTAACTTACTTGCATGATAGGAAGAGAAACCAAGCCTGCCATTTATTGAGTACCTAATTGTTGACCCACAAGACTTTTTGCTAGAGATTTCCCTGTCATCTCATTTAAGTCTCAAAACAATCATTTCCATGCATAAGAAAACTAAGGCTTTGGAGTTCAGTAACTCGATGAGGTCACAAGCTGGTGAGAATATAGATCCAGGATTCTTCTAACCTATTCCAAAAACCACGGTATCAACCTTGTCAAGAATACCTTAGTTGCTGGGCTCAGTGGTGCACGCCTGTAATCCCAGCGACTGGGGAGGCTGAGACAGGAGAATCACAAGTTCAAAGCTCAACAATGGCAAGGCACTAAGCAACCCAGTGGGATCCTCTTCTGTCTCTAAATAAAACACAAAATAAGGCTGGGAATCAGTCATTGGGTGCCTCTGAGTTCAATCCCCAGTACCCCTCCCACCACTACACACACCAAAAAAGAATACCTTAGTGGTGAGATGACAGGATAAAACAATATAAAGAGCCCACTGACTGCCACAACTTGGTAGTAATGCATGTATTGGAAATTTTGGTTCAGAGTAAATTGAAGCATTGTCCCAACCCTGCCCCATTTTCCTACTTAAGTTTGTGTCTGCATGTAACAGAAACTCAATTACAGCGTCTTAAGGAAAGATTCTTCTCCTCATGTAACAATATCCGGAAGGAGGCTCCTGTCTCTTCCTGATCATCAGTTTTTTAGCATATGGCTTTCTTCTTCATGGTCACGAGAGTGCTACATCATGTCCAGGCATTGCATCTATATCCCAGGTGGAAAGAAATAAAAAGACACATATCCTCTAAGCATGCTTTTTTAAAAAAAAAAAACTTCATTGAATCTTTTTTTTTTTTAAGAGAGAGAGGGAGGTAGAGAGAGAGAGAATTTTAATATTTATTTTTTAGTTATCGGCAGGCACAACATCTTTGTTTGTATGTGGTGCTGAGGATTGAACCCGGGCTGCACGCATGCCAGGCGAGAGCGCTACCGCTTGAGCCACATCCCCAGCCCATGCTTTTTTTTTTTTATAAGGAAAAAAAGTTGCTTTCCCAGGACCACCATCCTGTGGATTTTTGCTTATACCTCTGGGTCGGAATTAGGTCACAAGGTTGCCCCGAATTGCAAGGGGTCCAGGGAATTGTGTCTTTTTAAAGGGACACATTATTGACTGAACACAATTGGGTCTCTGTTATGAAGGTGAAAGGAGAGAATGAATATAGAGAAAGGAAGCAGTGGAGTCTGCCACTCCATTTGGTCCTCAGAGAAGCCTGGACCTTTTC
>NW_025999949.1:58978-88272 GCF_001458135.2 Marmota marmota marmota
GAATGTCAGAATGAAAAGAAAACTTTGTGATCATTAGTCTGATCCAATTTCCTGCTTAATGAAGGATTTTCTTCTACAACTTCTCTAACAAAAGGTCATCCAGATACTGCTGAATACAGACAAGGTATCAGTGTTTGAATGCTTGACTATTACATGCAGGAGACCAGGACTTATGGTCCTATCAATATACTGACTACAGAATTGTGATCAAGCACCAAAAAAGTAAAAATATAAAATTAATGAGTATTCCAATTAGATAGCAAAGGGTAATATTAGAATCTAGATAAAAGAGTACAAAATTCTATATTCTAATTATGCAGGAAAAAAAGATTTTCATCATACTAGATGATAAAGTGTTTTGAAAAAATTAAGTAAGGATGACATCTAAAAGATGCCTACGAGAAAAATGATGGCAGGCATGAAGTTGGTCACATTGGTCCAGAAGACAAATCAGTCTTAAGAGAGTATGTTAATCGCAGCACAAGTAGAATTATCCTGGTTTGGAGCATCGAGGTCCTGGCCTAATTGTCTAGCTCAGTGGTTCTCAAAGTGTGATCCAGGGCTTGTATGGGGTCTAAGACCATGACGTCAAACTATTTTTATCATAATACAAAGAAATTATTGACCTTCTTCTCTAATTCTCTCACTAGTATACATTGGAGGTTTTTTGTTTGTTTGTTTGTTTGTTTGTTTTGGTTGTTGTTGTTTGTTTGTTTGTTTTTTAATGGCTAAATAACCTGGGATATCTCCACAGAAAGAATGCAAAAGTAGACATGAAAATATAAATCTCAGGGCTGGGGTTGTGGCTCAGTGATACAGTGCTTGCCTAGCACATGCGAGGCCCTGGGTTCAATCCTCAGCACTACATAAAAATAAATAAATAAAATAAAGGTATTGTGTCTAACTACAACTAAAAATTTAAAAAGAAAGAAAGAAAATACAAATCTCTAAGCCTGTACTAAAACTTTAAAGCTTATAGAAAATTTTCTGAAAGTTGGAAGGCTAAAACAAAAAATAAAAATAAAAATAAAAATTGAGACCAAAGAAGGCGGGGAAGAATAGAAAATAGAAATCTCTTTAATTAAGGAATATATTGAAAGGAATTGCAAAACTGTAAAACAATGCCACCTTTATTGCTGAAATTTTAACTAACATTTCAGCTTTGGGAAAAATAACCTTTTTCATAATATATTATTTGTTAACACATAATGGATTTATTATTGCTTTTAAATGAATCAATAAGAGTACTTTTTAGATTTCTCAGATTCAATTTCTACTACAGTAAATATTGATAGTCATGACTTGCACAAACAAAAGTTCTTTGGATCAGGTGTGGTGGTGCACACCTGTAATTCCAGCAACTTGGGAGGCTAAGACAGGATTTTAAGTTCGAGACCAGCCTCAGCAACTTAGTGAGACTCTCTTAGAGAGTTTTTCCTCTGAGAATTGTCACTGTAAGCATTGCTAAGCGAGAGAGGAGTCACCTCACTCGTGGAAACACTCTGGCTGGAATGGTTTTACCTATAAAAGCAGTCAGCATGAAAGTGAGAACACCTGTGTATAAGCCCTTCAGCTCACCTGTGCTTAATATTACCTGCCATTCACATCATCAAGCTTGACACCTTCTGTTCCCATATCTAATCAGGAACTAAACTGTGGTTCTTCCTTTTTCCTGGCTGGTATCTATCCTTCCTACCCCATCCCCACATGGCCACCATCACATCGTTCAGACTTCATTTTTTCCCCTTTCCCTTTAAATACCTTCTGAACATGGAGACATTTAGAAGTTCAAAACCTACGTTTGAGAGGTATCTCTTTCTTGATATTACAACAGTATTAAGATATTAGATCAAATAAAAATCTGCTTTTCTAAGGTGATCTCTATTTCGTCTTCAGCAGATCCCTAAAGAGCTAAGACAGGGGCTGGAGTTGTGGCTTGCCTAGTACATATGAGGCACTGGGTTTGAACCTCAGCACCACATAAAAGTAAATAAATAAAATAAAGGTATTGTGTCCATTTATAACTAATGCTCTAAAAAAGAGAGAGAGAGAGCTAAGACAGTGGCTGTATGTGGAAATACCAACTTAACAGTTCTGCAAGTCTTTGTGCATTACCTAACCTCGGGTCTCCTGCTGTAACCAGTCCTTCCGGTGTACATCAACTGTCCTTCCTAACGCCCTACCTAAGCCACAAGTTAAAGTAAACCTGGGGCTGCCCATCCGGTTGTTCTTACAGTGACCAGCTCAGCCACTCCAGCCAGTATCAGAACTTCCCAGCAGGGACTTCACAGCCAATCAGCTGTTTCTTCTGGCTTCCTTTCCGTCCAAATCCACACTCTATTTAAAGGATGGTAGTTAAATTTGAGCCAAAGAAATAGCTAGGAGGTGACAGCAGCTAAGCCCCTAAGGCTTTAAATAGACCAAGACACTGCATAAGGAGAAACTTCCCCTTCCCCAGCCCTCCTCCTCCTCCACGAGGTGAGAGAGCTCTGTCATGAAAGTCACTCCATATCCCTCAAGTTTGCACTGCAGTCAAAGTCTAGAAAAAGGTAGAGGTCGCAGATAGATTTCTGTTAAATAGAAATCAAGTCAAGAAAAAGGTAGAGGTAGTAGATTTCTGTTATTATAATGTATGGGGAAATATCATTTGTTGTGTCAGAGGAAAAAAAAACACATTTTACAAAACAAATGAGAGGAATGTATGTGTTGGGCAATCAGTATTTCATTTGATACTGGGAATTACTTTGACATGAATGATTCTTCACCACCGTAACATATTAATCCTAAAGAGTGATCCAAAGGCAAGACCAGGCAGGCCTCTTAATGTGTAAAATAGGAAGGATTAACTGACAAGGGCACCTCTACCTTAAAGATATTTAGATTTTAAGATTATTAAAAACATCCACTGACCTTACAAAACCAAAACACAGCTGCAGGCAAATCTGGCACCCACAGACAGGCTGGCCTAATTGGCTTTCAGGTTAAGTACATGCAAACCTCAAAGCTTTGGAAAAACTGCCCCCCACCAACTCTAATTTTAGAGGCCATGGATTGACTTCCTGCTATGAAAGATGAGGTAATAATATTATTTTAATATTATTAAAATAATATAGATGTGAGGTGAAATATTCAATTTCTCCTAGCTACATCTTATCCCTTTCTCTTTTTTTATTATTTATATTTTATTTTTCCAAGTTACAAACCATCACATTATGTTCTGTAATTATGATATTCCTGAGGTAGGATAGAAGAGATGTTTTTATTTGTTTGTTTTTAGTTTTTTTAGTTTTAGGAGGACACAATAGATATTGGTGGTGTTAAGATATGTGGTGCTGAGGATGGAACCCAGTACCTCACATGTGTTAGGTGAGCACTCTACCACTTGAGCCACAACCCCAGCCTGAAGAAATGTTTTTAAATGGGTAGAAAGGAGACATAAAGGAAGGACGAGGAAGTAAGGTCTTAATTCAGAAGTTCCACATAACTTTTCCAGGCATGTCCTTCCCTACGTTTGTCTCTCTTGAAGGCCTGTTATTTCCAGATTCCCAGTAAATCTGTAAATCCCCCAGTTCACTGTTAACTGACCTGCATTAAATAGATTAAGCAAAGAGAGATACAACATCTTGAAGAAACTACAATTTAGGAGCCCTTCCAGCACTATCTATTGATCAGATAACAAAGACCATGTCAGCCTAAGGATCCAGAGATTGACCAGACCATCTTGAGATCACTGGACTGATGTCATTCCTACATTCCTTTCCATACCCGACCCGCACCACATTTTCTTTAAAAAAAGAATTGGCAACCCCCCAAAGTGCATCTCTTACTCTGGAGATGGCCCATATTCTCCCTTGAATGTGTACCTATTTTCTTAAATAAACCTATGCCTCTAATTGGCATGTGCTGAAATTCTTTTCAACACTTATGCCAAGAACCTCACTGGTCCTTAGTCAAGTCCCCCTCTCTCAGGGAACTCCTTGGATCCTTCTCTGAAGAAAATTTCTTCAATGACATTCCAAGTCATTTAGTCTTTGTTCCATTTAAGTAGACCCAATGCTCATTTCTGGTTCTTCTACTATTATTAAATTCTTGGTCTCCATTCATTTCTTAGTCTGGATTTCAACAGCAAACGATTGTCTTTGAGAAGGGCTTTCAGGTCCTATATCTTTTGCACAGAAAATTCTGAGTACTGTTTCTGATGTTCATGTTTGAGGGGAGGGAAGGATGGGTGTGTTTGCTAGTTGACTTTATAACTGTGTAATTCTGCTTGGTTACACTCTTGTCCCCAGAAGTTTGTAGATCTTGCTCCACTGTCTTCAGCTTTGAAATCTGCTGAGATGAATCCAGCATGCCTAATTTTCCTCCCTACAGATGGCTTACTTTTTCTATCTAAATAGCTAAAGAATGCTTTTCTCATCCTCCAACCCCAGTAACTTAATCACAATATGTCTCAATGTTTATTGTGCTCTATCAATTTTTTTTTCTGACACACGATCTGCTCTTCTAGCTAAGGATTTGGTTTGCTAATTTGGAAATTTTCCTTTATTGCAAATCAAATATCAGGTTGGATCATCTTCCCAAAGAAAAAAACAAAGTTTTTCTCTCTACCCTCCTCAGTACAGAACACTTCACCTCTGGTCATCAAAATGTGCAGATTCTCTCCCCCCAAGAATTCTCTAGTGAACATCAGCTGGGTATCCTATAATTCAATTCAATTTTCATACTGTCACTTGGAGACAGCAACAGATCTCACAAGTTAAAGACTCAGCCCCACAAATGCAAAGCCCTCTTCAGATTCCACTCCCAAACCTCACAGTGTGACCTGTGCTTCTGACCCACCAGCTATAAATCAGGGCTCCCATGACCCCTTTCTAAGGTTCAGTTAATTTCTAGAGTGATTCACAGAACTCAGGGAAACACTTTGCTTACATTTACTAGTTTATTAATGAGGGCTACAAGTGAACAGCTAAATGAAGTGATGTGTAGAGTGAGGTCTGGAATGTTCCTGAGCACAAGAGCTTTAGTTCCTGTAGAGTTGGGGTGCGCCACCCTCCTGGCATACAAATGTTTGCCAACCCAGAAGCTATCTAACTCACAGTTAAGGAATTTTCATGGAGTCTCCATCATGTAGGCATTAGGTCCACGTCCATTACTCCCCCTCTCTGGAGAGCGAGCAATGGGGCTCAAAGTTCCTAAGCAGGGCTTGACGTTTGTGGTGACTAACCCCTATCCAGGAGCCCACAGAGCTGCCACAGAACAAAAGACACTCCAAGCACCCAGACACTCTGTGAAGCTATTCCTACCACACAGGAAATTACAAATATCTCAGGAACTCTGTATCAGTAGGCCAAAGATCAGAACACAAGATTCTCCCGACATCCCTATACTCAGGAAATTGCAAGGATTTTATGAGCAGAAGGCAGAAATATATATATATATTTTTTATATCAGTCTCTGCCCTCCACATTGGTTGCTCTCTATGTATTTTAATCTCTTTGTCCCTTTCTCTACATTCATTGATAATTAGAATCATTTCCTCTATATTATATTCTATTTTCAACCATGTCTACACTGTTCCTAAGTTATTTATTAAATCTATACTGGCTCTCTTTGGGGTTTCAATTAATTTCCTTAACTCTGAAAATTTTCCAATTTATTTAATTCTGTTGTCTCATTTTGGGGTCTTAGTTTATGGAATAACAGTATCATAAAGTTCTACAATACCTTAAAGCACTTCCAGAGAATCTCTTGTTGGTTTGGAGGGGGTGTATTTTTTTTTCTTTTCTTTTTTGTGGTACTAGAGATTGAATCCAGGGTTTTGCACATGCTAGGCAAGTGCTCTACCACTGAGCTTTTCCAAAAAACTTTCATCTTGAGGATGAGGCGAGGTTTCATTAAGTTACCCAGGCTGGCCTTGAATTTGCAGTCCTGTGCATCTGGGATTATATGTGTGTCACATGCCCAACTGGAGGGGTTAGGCTTTCATTATTTTAAAAGCCATTTTCCCCCTTAAAATTCAATCTGGCTTTATCTTACCATTTATATCAGAGATCTCTTATTATACTATCAAATCATAAATACTTTTAATGATATATAGACAGAAAATACCTAGAGAATTATTACCAATACATAGAGTATTTAAAAATAAAAATTATTTAAAAAAAATTTTTTTAGTTGTCAATTGACCTTTATTTATTTATTTATTATTTGTTTGTTTGTTTGTTTATATGCAGTGCTGAGGATCTAGGGCCTCACACATGCCAGACAAGTGCTCTACCACTGAGCCACAACTCCAGCTCTAAAAAAATAAAAATTCTTGATCAGACTACTTATTGCCCTTGAGTAGTTAACATTTCTCAAAACTTACTGTGTGACAGTTAAAAGGTATGGACAGGGCTGGAGACATAGCTCAGTGGTAGAGTATCTGTGGGTTCAATGCCCAGGACAGAGAGAGAGAGAGAGAGAGAAGTAAGAAAAAAAAAAAAGTGCCTTAAAGGTTTTCTGATCCAAGCATCTAACATTACAAAAGACAAATTAATTTTTTTTTTTAGAAAGAATTTTTTAATGTTTATTTATTTATTTTAGTTTTCGACGGACACAACATCTTTGTTTGTATGTGGTGCTGAGGATCGAACCCGGGCCGCACGCATGCCAGGCGAGCACGCTACCGCTTGAGCCACATCCCCAGCCCCAAAAGACAAATTAAGATAATGAAAATCAGAAACAAAATCTGCTTCCTAACACTGGAATTATTATTCCTGATAATGGAAATACATTTTGGTCAATGGATATATTTAGATCATTAGGAAGGCGCTGTTCTTGTTGTAAACTATTAACAAGGTGTTCAATTTCTTACACACATAACACAATTATTTTATTTGGGCCTGTGACAACAACCTAACTGCTCTGAATCTATATACTTTCTGTTAATTGACAGCTTCTCTTATGTTATTAAAGGAAATATTGTTAATCCCACTGAAACTTATAAAAATGTTTATATATGGAAATATAAAATAAAATAAATATATATATATATATATATATATATATATATATATATATATATGCTTTTAAAAAAAAACTTGTTTACATTAAATGTTGGCAGCAGGTCCACCCTGGCCCCTGGAGCCCTACCTCCACTAGTTTGTTCTGCATGCCAGTGTGGCCAGCTCACAAGGCCATGGCGAACTTGCGGTTTTTCTGTTCCTGCTTGTCCGTCTGAGACATATGTATCCCACGGGAATGCCTTGACCTTTTCTGGTCTGATGGACTTATTGTTAAGGGAGGTTTCGGTACCTGACAATAATAGATGTTGAAACTAAATTTCTCCCCCCTCCCTCCTGCTTTTGGGTAGTTTTCCACTTCTGCTGCTTGGGGTATAAAAAAGGTGTGTTAGCAATAAAGATTATTGACTCCTGGATGGAGAACCTTGGTGTCCTGTGTGTCTTTTAACCTCGCCGTCCCTCGCCGGACTCGGCTCCCTTGGCCGGACGCGGCAATTAAATAGAGACATAGCATTAAATACCCAAACTACTCATAAGATACAGATCTCCCACAAAGATATACTAAGCTCATCAAAGGCCTGACTTTGTTCATCCCCTTGATACGTAAGTTTTAAGCCAAATTCATAAATTCATCATAATATATTCATTTGAAAATCGCACTACTGGGCTTGGGTTGTGGCTCAGTGGTAGAGCGCTCACCTAGCATACACGAGGCACTGGGTTCGATCCTCAGCACCACATAAATGTAAAATAAAGATATTGTGTCCACCTAAAAAAACTGAAGAATAAATTTAAAAAAAAATCATGAAATCCTGAAGGAAAAAATATTTAATATAGTAGGCTATAGTGACTTGGACCATCATAATGTGTGTTGCTTCCAACCCAGATAATCTAAGATTAAAAGGACTCAGAGAAAGAGCCATTTTAGAGAATAAGTTTCACTGGATAAAATCTATGGCACTCCTACTTTTCTGGTGCAGAGCCACCAGGCACTGTCCTTTGTGTCACGTAGCATGCAGACCCTGACCTCCTTAGCTCAACACCTGCAAATGGCCCCTGATTATTCAGACTGCATGGTTGTTGACATACTTATCACACTATTCCAAACTAAAATCCAGATGCCATTAATTCAAATCTCTCTTACTCCCCATGTGGTGGCCAGTTAATCAGATAAAAAGGTAGTAATAAATCATTATGAGATAAAGAAGACTAGGGGTACAGTATCCTCCTTCCTTGCCCTCCCAGGAATTATAAATGAGACAGACTTTCAAAGACGGTATTTTCATCTTCATTGCTTAACCTAAAGAAAGGAATGTTTTCAATGGTAGAAAATTTATGCCAGAAGGAAGCTGTGTCATTTCGTATTTGTCAGAGGTACCCTAAGAATATCATAGACTACTAAATGAAATATAATCAGCTGGTATATGAAGTATGCCCCCAAACTCCTATTAATGCTAGAATATTCAGAGATAAAAATGATTGGATTATGAGACCTGCAGTCTAATCAGCCCACCCTAGTTTGAATGGACTAACTGGGAGGTAATTGTAGATGGGTAGTGTGTGGCTGGAGGAGGAAAATCACTAGGGGGCATGCCCTGTAAGGGTGCATCTTCCCTGTGGTCCTGTCTCCCTTCCCTCCTCTCTCTCTCTCTCTCTCTCTCTCTCTCTCCCTCCCTCCTTCCTGACCCACCATAAACTGAGTAGTTTTCCTTTACTGGGCCTTTCTCCCATGATATGCTGCCTCACCTTGGGCCTAGAGCATTAAAGTCAGCCATCCATGGTCTGGAGACATCTGAAACAGGGATTCTCCAAATAAACTTCCTTCTCTAAGTTGTTCTTATTGAGTATTTTGGTCATAGCAACAAAAAGCTTACTAAAACACTGAGTGAGACTTTAAAGGCTTCTCAAAGAAGGCCAAGCATAGGGCTACTTGATCCTGGTTTGTAAGTAAACATCATAAGCTATAGTGAGTCTAGTTTGCAACAGATAGCTACCTGAGTCTTTCCCTCGCCACCTGCTATCGCTCTGATGCTCCCAAATGAACCAGAGCAGAGAACCACCCTGAGACTTCCTTTACCTGCTGAGTTGGGACTGCTGGCCTTTCCAATCCTCCTTTTCTCCAGTTCACATTGACCCAGGCTGGGGCATGGCACTCTACTTCCTGACATTTCATTTGCCCACAGACTGCTGTGCTCTTTCCTTCCCAGGCAGGGCCAAAAGTGGCAAAACAGAGCACCAGCCAGGAGGCTGAAGAATGTTGATGCCTTACAATAGAGTTACCCCTGTGCACAAAGCCAACCTACAGCTGGCCCTCCACAACTAAGGGTTTCACAACTGTGGAGTCAACCATCCACTGGCAATAAATATTCAAAGAACAGGGGTGTTGCTCAGTGGTAGTGTGCTGCCTAGCATGTGTGAGGCACTGGGTTTGTTGATTCCCAGCACTATTAAAAAAAAAAAAAAAAGCTTTCTCCTTTGAACACGTACAGACTTCTTTTCTTGACATCATTCCCGAAACAATACAGCATAACAACTATTTACATAGCATTTACATTATATGAATTATTATAAATAATCACGAGATGATTTAACATATAAGGGAAGATATACATAGTTCTACACATGGTTTAAAATTCTGCCATTATATATAAGAGTTTTGAGCTCCCTTGGATTTGGGTATCTGAAGAGCTGTTGAAACTAATCCCCATGGAGATAAAGGGATGACTGTACTATCTAAGGCTCAACAGAGCAGTGCTAGTTAGAAAATATTGAAACCCATTACAATGTGTTCTTAGCTGAAAATTTGGCTACTCAAAGCATCTAGGTCTCTCAGTAATGCTGATTCTACCGTAAAATTTCAGAACAAAGGACAATCCAGAAATTCCCATACTGCTAATTTGTACCTGATTTTCTTACAAAGCATGTGACCCTCAAATGAATTCAAATATGAAACCTTTAAAGTCAAATAACAGACTTGCAAGTTATGTGAGCTTTTGTTGCCAAGACCCATAAGATATATAAAAGTCAATTATACTTACCTTTTAGACTTGTTTTTTGACAACATATTTTTCAGCATTTTACTGACAATTCATAATTTTGCTTTTTTTTTTCCTTCACAGTTGGACATGCAGTGAATTAGCTTAGTCCAGTGAGCATTCATCTGAGACCGAAGTCAACTTTTGACATGCTACTTCTATACTTTTCATGTTCCCAAGTATATAGAATCTGAGTTTTAGCTGGGGATATTCCCCAGCCCCCCTCATAGCTGAGGGTGAACATGTAACTAGGTTTTGGCTAACAGAATTTAAACAGAAGTGATATGTACAACTTTGGTTTGTGTCCCATGAAAGAAATAATGTCCTTTTATTCTTTCTATGCTTTCCCACCTTGCAGCCCAGAACTTGGTCTTGGTGGCAAGCCATTTGGGACCAAACAGATGAGGCTAATATTTTAGGGGCACTTAAACTTCTGCTTATAAGAAGCCAATCTATCAGTATTATATGAGAAATAAATCAGATGATTAATGAGAAAAAAATTGGCCTTCTTTAAATTCCTGTTGGTCTTTGTCATAGCAGCTGAATTTTAATCCTAATTGAAACATCCTCCACTTTCTATTTCAGTTGTATTACACTTAAGAATTGATGTGAACATTGTAATGTCATGTGTAGCTAATAAAAAAAAATTAAAAAAAAAGAATTGATGTGTTTTTATTACTATTTGCTATTTCATTTTTGCTAACCCTTACAGAGTATTTAAGGCAAGTAGCAATAAATCATTCAAAGAATCATACAAATTTCTGTACAAAGTCAAAAATTAATGGCATCAGCATTGTCACTTTATCAGCTCATTATAAAAGTTAAAATCCAGTAAATAATTCCATACTTAAGGTCGTACAAAACACTGCCTATTCACAAAGGACAATAACACAGTTTGTTAGAGAAGTGAACATCCAATGTGGTTCTTGATCTTGTGGAGCAGCTAAGACAAAAGCTACTAAAAAAAATTCTAGTTATCCACAATAAACAAGTAATTTGGTGCTAAACCCTATTACTAAATGTGATTGAATTACTCTAAATCTAAATTTAACCACCTTTTGAGTTTCAGTTTTAAAGTTGGCTAAGAATAATTTATCCAGAAGAGAGCATGGGTACGCTCAAAAAGTTTCTGATGTAAACTGAGACTGTTGAGACTGAGTTCTTTCAGAACTATTGCTACTAGATGCAAATTTCCGTTAATAAATAACTCAGCTAGTGAACTCAGAAAGAAAGTTTTGAGTCATTCCTCTTAGAATTATAAAGACAAAGAAATGGTTAGGAAGACAGAAACAACTATGAAAAAAAATTCTTCTGGTGCCTAGAAGGATAAAGTTTAGCATGACCATAATTTCTATTTCTAGTGTGGCTACCACAAATAAAAGCAGTAGTATTATTAGAAGGTAAAATGTGTATTTCTAGTTCTTATAATTCTCTTTGGCCTACTAAAGTAGGGTGAGAATGTTAAGAAAATAGAAGTCCTGAATGTTGCTAGAAGAAAGAAATCACATGTCTTCAGAGAACTATCAGGAAACATCTGGGAGAAGCTATAAAGACTTTCAGTTTCACAAATTATGTTAGTCCTCACAGTCATCTCATTTCAAAATGAAGATTAGTAGTAATGAACCATTTTTCTCACTTCTCCAGGTTCACTAATGGGACAGTGATCATCATGTCACTTGATCACAGAACATCACTCATCCCTAATTCTTCCCTCCATGTTAACCCAGTGTCTTATGGTCATTTGTTGTCCCCCTTCCTCTTCATTTCCCCCAGCACTGAATTTTTGCATTTGGCACCTCATATCTTTCTTAGACCATTGAAATAGGTACCTTCCCCACTCACTTTCCAATCACCACAATCATTAATTCATTCATTGAACAAATATGTGTACTCATAGGCCCTGCAGTGATTGCTAGGAGTACACAGTGTGCAAGGTAGACACCTCCCCTAGCCCCACTCCTGTGGAGTTTCTGTTCTAGCAAGGCTTGCTGGCAAACCAGTTTTATGATATTCTTGTTCTCAAAGACCGCAGAATAATCCCCGATCATATCCTGTATTAGGAACCAAATTGTGCATCCCACAACCAAATTCATATGTTGAAGCTCTTACCCACAATGTCACTGTATTTAGAGATAGGGACTTTGGGGCTGGGGTTGTAGCTCAGTGGTAGAGCACTTGCCTAGCATGTGTGAGGCACTGGGTTTGATCCTCAGCACCACATAAAAAAATAAATAAATAAAGGTATAGAGATAGGGACTTTAAGAAGGTAATTAAGGTTAAACAAGGTCATGAGGGAAGGGCCCTAATTTGACAGCACTGATGTCTTTATTAGAAGAGGAAGAGACACCAGAGACCTCTCTCTCCAAGGACATACAAAGCAAAGGCCAAGGAAGGATATAGCAAGAAGGCATTCATCTAAAAACCAAGGAGAGAGACCTCAGGAGAAATATCTTGACAACACTTTTATCTTGCACTTTCAATGTCCAGAAGTGTGTGAAAAAAAAAAATGTCTATTGTTTAAGCCACCCAGTCTATGGTATCCTATTATGATATCATAAGAGAACTGAGTAATACATTCTGTTACTCTTGTTCCCACTGGACTGAGGCACAGTTATCTAACTCCATCCCTAAGCTCCAGTTAAGTAAATGCCCCGAAGACACACCACTTCTTTTCTATTCCAAACCTCTACTCAAGTTGCTCACAACCATACACTAAACTCCACTGTTTCAACAAAGAAATCTCATTATTTTTTAGAGCATAACTACAGACAGGATTTGTTCCAGCCTATGATGGAAGTCTGAGTATTTGGAAAAGGAGATTATAACTAAAACCATCTGTAGAGTTTATTTGATACTCACAAAAGAGTAGAAAGTCAGACAAAACCGGATATGATTATGAAATTTTATTTTAAAGGTATTCCATATTACAGTTTTTTCTTTGTTTTTTCCTAAAAAGAAATGTCCTAGAATCTTAATCTGAAAAAGATATGTTATCTATCTATTCTGATTTGTTATACATGATGGCAGAATGCAATTTATTTCCTATTACACATATAGAGCACAATTTTTTAATGTAAAGTTATATATATATATTTTTTTTTAAAGAGAGAGAGAGAGAATTTTTTAATATTTATTTTTTAGTTTTCAGCGGACACAACATCTTTGTATGTGGTGCTGAGGATCGAACCCGGGCCGCACGCATGCCAGGCAAGCGCGCTACCACTTGAGCCACATCCCCAGCCCTAGAGCACAATTTTTCAAGTCACTGGTTGTACACAAAGTATTTTTACACCACTCATGTCTTGTACTTAGGGTAATGATGTCTAACTCATTCCACCATCATTTCTAATCCCCTGCCCCCTCCTTTCCCCTCCCTCCCTATCTAAAGTTTGCCCTATCTAAAGTTCCTCCATTCCTCTCATGCTTCCCCCGCCCACCAATCTCCATTTATGCGTCTACATCCTCTTATCAAAGAAAACATTTGGCCTTTGATTTTTTGGGATTGACTTGCTTCACTTAGCATTATATTCTCCAAAGTCATCCATTTACCTGCAAATGCCATGATTTTATTCTCTTTTAATGCTGAGTAATGTTCCATTGTGTATATATACCAAAGTTTCCCTATTCATTCATCTACTGAAGGGCATCTAGTTTGGTTCCATAATTTAGCTATTGTGAAATGTTCTGCTACAAACATTGATATGGCTGTGTCCCTGTAGTATGCTGTTTTTAAGTCCTTTGGGTAGAAACCGAGGAATGGGATAGCTGGGTCAAATGATGATACCATTCTCAGTTTTCCAAGGAATCTCCATACTGCTTTCCAGATTGGCTGCACCAATTTGTAGTCCCACCACCAAAGTATGAGTGTCCCTTTTCCCCCACATTCTCGCCAACACTTATTGTTGTTTGTATTCTTAATAGATGCCATTCTGACTGGAGTGAGATGAAATCGTACAGTAGTTTTGATTTGCATTTTTCTAATTGCTAGAGCTATTCAACATATTTTCATGTGTTTGTTGATTGATTGTATATCCTCTTCTAAGAAGTGTCTGTTCAGTTCCTTGGCCCATTTATTGATTGGGTTATTTGGGGGGGTTTTTTGTTTTTGTTTTTGTTTTTTTTTTTTTGGTTTTAAAGTTTTTGAGTGCTTTATATATCCTAGAGATTAGTGCTCTATCTGATGTGCTTGTGGTAAATATTTGCTCCTATTCCGTAAGGTCTCTATTCGCCTCACTGATTGTTTCTTTTGCTGAGAAGAAACATTTTAGTTTGAATCCATCCCATTTATTGATTCTTGCTTTTAATTCTTGCACTACAGGAGTTTTATTACAAAAGTTGGGGCCTAATCCCACTTGATGGAGATTTGGGCCTACTTTTTCTTCCAATAGGTGCAAGGTCTCTGGTTTAATTTCTAGGTCCTTGATCCACTTTGAGTTGAGTTTTGTGCATAGTGAGAAATAGAGGTTTAATTTCATTTTGTTGCATATGGATTTCCAGTTTTCCCAGCACCATTATTGAAGAGGCTATCTTTTCTCCAATGTACATTTTTGGCACCTTTGTCTAATATAAGAAAACTGAAGTTACGTGGGTTAGACTCTGTGTCCTCTATTCTGTACCATTGATCTACAGGTCTATTTTGGTGCCAATATCATGCTGTTTTAGTTACAACTGCTCTGTAGTATAGTTTTAGGTCTGGAATAGTAATGCCACAAGCTTCATTCTTCTTGCTAAGGATTGCTTTGGCTATTCTGGATCTCTTATTTTTCTAGATGAATTTCGGGATTGCTTTTACTATTTCTATAAGGAATGCCATTGGGATTTTGATTGGGATTGCACTGAATCTGTATAGTGCTTTTGGTAGTATGGTCATTTTGACAATATTAATTCTGCCTATCCATCTTCTAAGGTCTTCTTTAATTTCTTTCTTTAGTGTGTTGTAGTTTTCATTCTAGAGGTCTTTCACTTCTTTCATTAAATTTATTCCCAAGTATTTTATTTTATTTACTTTTTTAAGGCTATTGTAAATGGGGTATTTTTCCAAGTTTTACTTTCAATGGATTCAATGATACTTTTTTATCTGTTTCTTTTCTTTTTTGGTAATGGCAATAAGTTTATATTGAAGCAATCAAAACTCTCACATATGCTAGGCATGGTGGCACATGCCTATAATCCTACCAGTTTGGGAGGCTGAGGCAGGACGATTACAAATTCAAAGCCAGCCTCAGCAACTTAGTGAGACCCTGTCACAAAATAAAAAATAAAAAGGGATTTTAAAAAGCTCAGTAGTTAGTGCCCCCTGGGTTCAATCCCCCGGTACTGAAAAAACAAAAAACTCCATTATAGACTCACAAAATGCTTGCATAGGTGCTGAGGTTGTGGCTCAGTGGCAGAATGCTCACTTAGCATGTGTGAGGCACTGGGTTCAATCCTCAGCACCACATAAAAATAAATAATAAAATAAAGTTATTGTGTCCATCTACAACTAAAAAAAATTGTTGAGTGGGATTAAGGGTCATAGCAGAGACAAAATTAATTTATCCAAATTAATAATCATGGGCTGGGGATGTGGCTCAAGCGGTAGCGTGCGGCCCCGGTCCGATCCTCAGCACCACATACAAACAAAGATGTTGCGTCCGCCAAAAACTAAAAAAAAAAATAAATAAATATTTTAAAAAATTCTCTCTAAAAAAATTAATAATCATATTTGGCATTCACTCATGCCATACACTAAACAGAAAGAGAGAGAGAGAAAGAAAGGAATAAGCTCACTGGGTCATCAAATGTAGGATTTACCAGCTGTAGAAAGGCCACAGTGGTGTTATAAACTTACTAATTTTGCCAAACCTTAGTTTTTAGATTATACTCTTAGTTCTTTTGCCAGTTTCTGAATGCCTAAGGTTCCTAATTTACATAAACGCTTGGGTCTTTCCAGACAGGGACAGCAGTTTCTTTCCTTTCTGCTCAGCCCCTGGAATAGCTACTCATTTTTAAGACTGGTTGGTTTCCAGTGAGGTTTGAAGGGTTATTTTTTTCTCTTACTTCCAGGGGAGGCTACTTAGCACCTCCAAAAGAAGTTTTGCTTTTTAGTAATAAAGATTATAAAGATTTCACAGCTTTGGGAAACATCTTAAAATATAACTGGAACCCTCATAAAAAGATGAATGGATATATATATATATATATATAAATATATATAAATACACACACACACACACACACACACAATGGAGTTCTGCTCAGCCATAAAAAAAGAAAGAAATTATGGCATTTGCAGGTAAATGGGTGGAAATGGAGAAAGTCATACTAAGTGAAACAAGCCAAAATTAGAAACTTAAAGGTCAAATGTTTTCTCTGGTATGTGGAAGCTAGAGTAAAATAAAGGAAAGGGGGAAGGAAGGTTAAGATAACTTAAAGATAAAGGGAAGATCAGTGATGTAGAAGAAGGAGATAGAGAGGCAGAGTGGAGGGATGGGTAAGGAGAGGCAGTGCAGAATGAATTCCTTAAATATCATGTATGTGTATAGATAAATACACCACAAGGAGGTTCACCTTTAAGCATAAGTAA
This sequence comes from Marmota marmota marmota, assembly GCF_001458135.2. Taxonomy (NCBI): domain Eukaryota; kingdom Metazoa; phylum Chordata; class Mammalia; order Rodentia; family Sciuridae; genus Marmota; species Marmota marmota. Next base: position 75,583 of record NW_025999949.1, read on the forward strand.
AAAGAAACAAACAAATATAAATAGATGAGCAAAAGGAAGTCTAGTAGAGTAAAGGAAGGAGAATGAGAGGGAGGATGAAAGGAAAGACGGGGAGGGAATAGGGGATCAGGAACTGAAATCGATTTCCATGCATGTATAGTTTGTCAGGATAAACCCAACTACTATGTATAACTATAGAGCTTTAATAAAAAAAAATTTAACTGGAACCTTAGAAGTCACTGGGTATATTAATAAATGACACGGGTTGACACATCTTAAAACTTAGCAGTGGCATTATTCTGCTGGTAAATCAGCAAAAGTGGGCCTTGATGAATCACACCCAAATAATACTACTCTTAGGAAGCTTTTCCTAAGGAGATATTTTAAATTTAAATTATACTAGTATATATTACTCAAAAAGTGATATAACCCAATAATGAGTTACCTGCGGATTTTTAAAGATGAATGAAAACTTACATTATTCTGATTAAAAGTATAATTATAGTCACTTAAAATAGTTGAACAATGTAGCTACTCAAAAGACTGAGTCAAAAGGATTGTTTGAGCCCACAAGTTCTAAACTAACCTGGGAAACATGGCAAGACCCTGTCTTAGAAAAAAGAAGAAAGAAAAATTAAACTTTTGATCAATTTAAAAGACAATATAGAAAAAAGTAAAAAACTACTCAAAAATCCAAGCTCCTAGATATGACTATTGTAAAGTATTATAAAGATTTTGAGAAATCTCTTTCCAGCTATCTATCCATGTAAACACATTCTAAAATGTTAATTAACTGCCAATTAATCATGTTATGTTATAACTTGATTTTATTTACTTAGCATTTTGGCCTTCTGTATCACTGAATAATTGATATGCATGGATATATATCATATTCTTTAATGGCTGCATAATATTCTTATCCTTGTATATGTTACAATATATTCAATCATCCCTTTTCTTTCAGTTTTTCCCCCTTATATTATAAACCATAATATAATGATTATGTGATTTCTCTTTTGTATATTTGTCCAATTATTTTTTGGATAACTTCCTAGCAAGGGACTTTACTGGATCAAAAAATATTTAACCACATTTTGAGGTTTGATTTTTTAAAATCTGTTGCAAAATTGCTTTAGAAAGTTGTTTACCTACTTACTTTTACTAAAACTGTCTAAAAGTGCCTGTTCCCCCATAAGCTTGAAAACACAAAGTGTCATTCATCTTCTCATCATGGGTTTTATTGCTGTGTAATAAATTACCACAAACCAAATAAGTTAAAGTAAACTTTTTTACAATTTCTGTTTGACTATGTCCTCTATTTCAAGGTCTGTGTCTGTTCTGTGCCACAATATGTCTCTCCTCAACTTCTTGCTATAACATGGAGTATGGATGGGTGGGTTGTCTCAAGAATTTGATGAAATCCACAGACATAAAAGGCTGAGAATAAAGTAACAGGATTTATTAGAATAACAGAAAGAAAAAAAGCAGAGCTCCCAAAGGGGAGGGGTCCCAAGAGAGGGTGTCTCTTGTCTAGGGGTTTCTATGGGCTTAATCTGTCCCTATAGTTGATTAGTGGGATGACAGGATTCAGAAAGGGGTCAGTCAACTCTCTATATTTTGTCTTCTTCAACAAATCTGGAGAAAAGTGATTTCTAAGCCTTTGTTAGCAAAGGGTTGAGGATAGGGTCTGTTGGCATAGGAGGAAGTACCTTTTATGGTTTGTCATGTCTAGGGGTTATTAAGGAACTATCTTTGTGGCTAGGACCAGATAGGGTCAAAAGCTTGATTTCTTAATCCTCTCTTCCACCTTTCCCTTCTCCAAGATTCTTTTCCTGTGGGTGGTCTATTTGTCTCATTGCCTCAGCCACCCAAGTAACTGGGACTACAGACATGTGCCACTCTGTCCATCTTTGGACAGACACAACATCTTTGTTTTTTTTTTAAATGTGGTGCTGAGGATCGAACCTGGGCCACACGCATGCCAGACGATCGCGCTACCGCTTGAGCCACATCCCCAGCCCTTATTTTATTTTTTATGTAGTGCTGGGGATCTAACACAGTACTTCACACATGCTAGGCAAGCTCTCTGCCACTGAGCCACAACCCCAGGCCCTTTACATATTTTTGAATTCCCCAACACTTAACACATTTTCTGGTATCTTGCAAATGTTCAGTTCAAATTGAATACACTGAATAACAGTGGAGCAGAGAATGCTGATTTCCTCACAATGTCCATTCTCCCTCCTTTCTTTTTTTTCCCCGGGGGAGGGGAGGTAGATACCAGGGGTTGAATTCAGGGGCACTCGACCACTGAGCCACATCCCCAGCCCTATTTTGTATTTTTTTAAGAGACAGGTTCTCACTGAGTTGCTTAATGCCTTGCTTTTGCAGAGACTGGCTTTAAACTCGTGATCCTTCTGCCTCAGCCTCCCAAGCTGCTGGGATTACATGCGTGCCCCACTGTGCCCAGCTTAGATTTCTTTTATGTGAGAAAATTTAATACCTACCCTGTTTAATCCACTTTAGTTTGGGTTTCTGTGTACAGCTGAAAAACAAATCCTAACTAAATCAAACATGGTTTTCCCTTACTGTATAGAGAAAAAAATAAAAGAAATATGGAGACAGCATTAGGAGGATTGCAGGAAAAAATATGTTACTTTAAAGGCAATCCAAAATGCCATTAGGCACTTAGGATTCCAGGGATAGTGTAATCTGTAAAGTATTTCAAAGAACAAAACAGTCTTTTCTGTTGCCACATGTGTTTCAGTAGTGTGAATTAACTCATACAAAATTAATAAATGGGAGAATGATAGCAGTGAAATAATGTCAAAATTGCTTTAGTCTTATGCAAGTGATTTTCCCAGTATGTGATTTAAAAATTTGGAATGCCTCACGAATTTGCGAGTCATCTGCATAGGGGCCATGCTAATCTTCTCTGTATCGTTCCAATTTCATTGTATGTGCTGCAGAAGTGAGCGAGTAACTGGCTTTTAACCAATAGAATACCTCAACATTGAGGGAATATTACTTGTGTGATCAGATTACAAAAGATTCTGTGTGGCTAGCAGACATTCATCCTTGATGGTTTTGATGAGGCAAACTGCCGTGGTGCAGAGGCCGGCTGGGCAATATAGGCAAAAGGTTAGGGAGTCCCTGTCTCAAAATCAAACAAGTGTGGGCACGGTGGTACACGTCTGTAATCCCAGTGGCTTGGAGTTCAAAGCCAGCCTCAGCAATGGTAAGGCACTAAGCAACTCAGTGAGAACCTGTCTCTAAATAAAATGCAAAATAGGGCTGGGGATGTGGCTCAGTACTTGAGTGCCTCTGAGTTCAATCCCTGGTACTCCGCACCCACCCAAAAAATCAAGCAAGCAAGCAAACTGAAATATGGCTGAGGCACTTTACATGCAGTTTAACTACACCTCCTGTAGCACAATTCTTCACAAATTTATGGACCTGCAAACCAGAGACAGTTTTCTTCCTCCTAGATACCCATCATACAATGTTGATACAGGAAAAGGAAAGCAACTATATGTAAGGCCCTTGCTTAGCATCTGGACGGCCATCTTAAGTGACCGCCGCCATTTTAAGAAGAATTTTGCTTTCCTGCCCAAGGACATTTCTGAGAAATACTAACTCCCTCATACTAATTCCATCCTTAACTGCCCATATTAGGACCCCACCGGCTCTAATCCCTGTGCCTGCCCCATAAAAGTCCCAAACCCCAAGCCTGTTTTTTATCAGCTCTGACAAACTCTCTCATGTGTATCTTTGCCTAGTCTCTGTCTTTCATTTCTCCCTGAGGGGTCTTGCTTTCTTGAAGGCAACTGGCAGGAGGCCACCAGTTTCTTGCCACATGGGCCTTTCCTCATGGAAGCTTATTTCACCAAAGCCAACAAGGGAAGGAGAAAATAGTCTACCAGCTAGATGGAGGCTACAGTCATATGGAGCATAACCACGGAAGTGATTCCATCCCTTTTTGCCATATTCTATTGATTAGAAGGAAGTCACAGGTCCCTCATTCTCAAGGGGAAGGGATTACACAAAGGTTCAGATATTAGGCTTCAAGGATCACTGGGCAGCATGGTAGTCTTTCTTCCACAAAATACTGATGCCTTCAATTAGTGATATGTCTTTGTTCCATGTGTAAGTAGTTATTAGTCTTTTTAGCCATGTTTTGAGCACCTATTATGAACTAGGTATTATGATAGGTATAGGGTATAGTATAAGAATGAGCAAAAATAGACACAGTTCCTGTACTCATGGAAATTATGATCAGGAAACAGAAAATAATTACATGAATAAAGGTAAACTCGCAATTCTGACAAATATGATGAAAGGTGCTATGAAAATATATAACATGAGGAAGTGACCTGATCTAGGGTTTAGGCACAGCTTTTGAGAGAAAATGACATTTCCCCTGAAATAAGTAAAATGAGCAGTAATTAACTAGGAAGAGCAAGAAAATAAACTGGATGCACAGGGAAGAACAAGTGCCAGGAGCTAGGACTATGGAGAGCATCAAAAGATTGAGGCATGAAAAGCTCTGGAGCAAGGAAACCAACAGGTACCTCCAACTCTGATCTCTCCTCTGGGATCTGCACCCTTGTATCTGTCTGCCTATTTGGAATCTGCATCTGGATATTTCATATTTCTCAAAATCAATGTATGCAAAACCAATCTTGGCTCATAAAACTTAGCTCTTTCCCTATATTCCCCATTTCAGTGTATGGTACCACCTTCTGTCCAACTGGAAGTGAGAACCCGGAGTCATTCTTTTTTTTTTTTTAATAATTTTAATATTTATTTTTTAGTTATCGGCGGACACAACATCTTTGTATGTGGTGCTGAGGATCGAACCCAGGCCACACGCATGCCAGGAAAGCGTGCTACCGCTTGAGCCACATCCCAGCCCCCGGAGTCATTCTTAACAGTGTTCTCTTCTTCAGTCCCTCACCAAATCTTATGAACTTTACCATTACTTACACACCAATGTTCACCATAATGCAGATGTGCCATGTTTTTTATTAAATTTAATTTTTTAAAATTTCATGTCTAGGGCTGGGGATATAGCTCAGTTGGTAGAGTGCTTGCCTTGCATGCCCAAGGCCCTGGGTTCAATCCCCAGCACCTCCAAAAAAAAAATTTCATGTCTAGCAATACACTTTCACAAATTAGACAGCTAAACAGTTCTTTAAAAAAATGGAAGTCCCTATATCATTCTTCCAGCCCAAACTTGTCCATAGACAATTTCTGTTCATTATTCTTGCTGCTGTTTCTTATATCTACCTCCTATGGCTAAATAACATGCTTATATAACTATGTATAATTTTCAGCTTTAGTTATTGTGCTTTCACTCCCATGAAAGATGGGAACTCAGGTTTCTTACACACAGGCACATCATCTACCCTCATTCCCTGAAAAAAAAAAATGACATCACAGTATTTCCATATGTATGATATTCTCTAAGTATATATTATTCACAGCTGAGCCATGTAATATACTTTGGTTACTTTCCTTCTCTTGTACAAGTTTCTTTTTCTCTAGCATTCAATAACTGCATTTTTTTACCTACTGTTTTTCTATATATTTATCACTAATTCATTTCAAGCGCTCCAAAAGAAGTATAAACCTCTCTCAGGCTGGGGTTGTAGCTCAGTTGCAGAGTACTTGCCTACCATGTGTGAGGCACTGGGTTTGATTCTCAGCACCAGTATCAATAAGTAAAATAAAGGTCCATTGACAACTAAAACAAACAAACAAACAAAAAGAAGAATAAACCCCTCTCAATGTGTGTGAGTCAACTGGTTTCTTGGTTTTGTAGGAGACAGCCTTCCTAGAATCCTTGGAATTCCTGCTTCTACCTGCCTTAGTTGCTTTCTAACCCTGTTAATACATCCACATTTGGGAATTCTCTTCCCCTTTCTTTTGTGTTGGATTCCTTCTTTCTTAGCAGCCTTCCTCTTGATTTAATCTCTAACTTCAGAGAAGCCCATCTTCTAGTAGCTTTCTAATAAAAGTGCAATGGTGATAAAAATGTTGAGACTTCTCATTCTAAAAAGCCCTCTATCTGCCCTCCCAATGGTGTCTTTAGGGACTTTTTCTCAAATGTGTAGTGGATATCCATGGTAGTTTATGATCAGGAATGATGCGCTTGTGTGTAGAAGGGATTCCCTACATTGTGGGCTTCACTGTCAAGAACAAAATAGAGCAGATGCCCAGTTTGAGGGGTGGAGGATTCCCAAACATCTGTCAGTCTCTTTCCTAGGATAGGGCAGTTTCCCCATAGGCAAAAGCTCCAGAGTCCTGTCTTGATGGGCATCTGTCATCCTTCTGGTAGCCAAATAGGGGAAGGGCACTGGGGTTTTCATTTAGTATGAAGGTCCTTAGTCCCTCCTTAGCTTCAGAACATCACCTCCCTCCAGCCCTCCACTGTGCCAAGGGTCAACTCCAAAGAGAAAAGCCTTCATTTTCTAGTGAGAATGAGGAGTGGCATATTTCTGGTGGGAGAGGGGAGCTTTTACTCAGACTCAACCAGTGTTCCTGGAGGTTTGCAAGAGTACCTATGGAGAACACCTAGTCAACGGTCCTACAAGGAGGTTTTTTAAATTCTTACTGTTTAAACTTGGACTTAATTTCTTTGAACTTCCATTTCTTCATCTGTAAAAGGAAAACTCCCCCAGAGCCTTGGTGTGAGGATTCTGTGGGATTAATGAATATGAATACTGAATAATGAATAATTAATATTATTTTTTAGTTGTAGGTGGTAGACACGATATCTTTATTTCATTTTTATGTGGTGCAGAGGATCGAACCCAGTGCCTCACATGTGCTAGGCAAGCACTCTACCACTGAGCTATAACTCCAGCCCAACTTGCACATTCTTAGAAGATCTAGTCCTGATTAACAGTCAAAATGTGGTTTCAGAGGTCTTAGTCCATAGACAGCCAACTCCATTGCTCTGGGCCTGAGGTGACAGAAGATAATGGTGGAAGGGTGTAGTGGCGGAAAGCAGTTGGGGATACGGCCACCAAGAAGCAGAGAGAGTGAGAATATACCATGTTCTATCATATCCCCAGTCCTCCACTTTGCTGGCCCTCATGCCTACAAATTCCTCTCCATCCTCATGAGTCTCTCTACTTAGCAATATCCTAACTCATTCTTTAAAACTTAACCTAAAAACATACTACACCTAGTGTTCCACTATAACTATGCAGAAATAATCTCTCTCCTTAATGATATCAAATACTTTGTAGATACCTCATTCTCATCCCTATTACAGGTTGGTCATCTGGGAAGCTGACTTTGAGACAAATCAGCCTGAAGACGTGTATTGGGAAGTCGTCTTAGAACCAGTGGAAAGAGAAGGTCGCAGGATTGAGCAGATGGCAAATTGAGTCAAGATGCAGTACCAACCTTCCTCAGCCAAACCCATAAATTGTTCTGGGGTGGGGAACATCCTTGGAACTATTCCAAGTTGGGGCAAGGCTAGAACTTATACCCCATTCCCGAGGCTGAAGAGTCAGTGAATGCCAGGTCTCCCTGAAGGAAACATGACCTTGGATGAGGAATGTCCCCAAATGAATGACAGCTAAGAGATGTCTTCTGGAAATACACCTGGCATTGAGGAATAAGGTCTTCATTCCTGAAGGGGAATGGAGGGGTGGATTACAGCAATCACTACAATCTCCAAGCTCAAATCAATTGACTTTAGCCATATTCCCTTGTATTAAGCAAGGGCTATATCTTCACTAAGTTTTCAGGTTTTGGGGTTTTTTGTTTGTTTGTTTTTTCCTTTTAGGAAGTGTTTATTTTGATTTTGAGACTTTTGAGGACAGATACCGTATTTAAAGTAAAGCGTTGAGATTTAATAAAATCTAGTGAAGGAATGCTTGAATAAATGATCCAGGAGCCCAGTTAACCATAACACAGGAGTGTAAGTTGACTCACAAACAGATTGTGAGTTTCTCAACACTGAAAGAGGTTATTTAGACTTTTTCCCCCCAATGCCCACCTGAATTTTTAATGCCATAGGTATACTGGATATTATATGTATGTCAACTTTATACGATTTTTGTTTTGCCTCCAAGAACCAGTAATTTTCTATAGCTCAGTTGAGAATGCATGAATTGCCTTAGTGACTGCTAAGAGGATCTGATTTCCTAAGTCAGCCCTTTGACCCATTGTCTTATGTAGCAAAATCCATGTGAGAGAACTCACATTACTAAATGTGATATGTTGATAATGAAATCAGGTCAAATGGGGTTAAATGATTTTAAGAGGTTAATTATGGAGTTAAGATTACTCAATACACTTTTCCTCACTATAAGATTATAGTAAATCAGTAACTGTATAGTCAAGGGAGATACCATTACTTTGCCTAGATTTCACACAACTTACTGCATCTCTCTCTCTCTCTCTCTCTCTCTCTCTCTCTCTCTATATATATATATATATATATATATATATATATATATAATTTTTTTTNTCTCTCTATATATATATATATATATATATATATATATATATATATAATTTTTTTTGTTAGAGTCATATAAACACCTTTGTACCCATAACCTAGCTGGAGGGATAAAACATTGCAGAAACATCTGTAGCCCCCTAAATATTCCACACCAATCCCCCAATCCCATTTTTTCTCCCTTCATCACTAGAAATTATTTGGTGTTATTTCTGTGTACGATTTTACATTTTCACTACATATGTATAAACTTGTTTTATAAATTTTCAAAGCACGGCATCAAAATGTAAGCATTCTGTGGTATTGTTATTACTGTATGGCATTCCCTGAATGAATATATCACACTTTTCCTTGTCATCACTTTGATAGACTTTTTGCTTCCCATGGCCCCCACCCTGATGTTCCAGTGAGGTAGGATTGATAAATTCCAGTTTTTAGTTCCACACAAGTTCTAACCATATTGTCTGATCTCTTAGAAGACTTAGAAACATACATAAACTATCTTATAGGATAATTTCCTTGTTTACTAATTATTATTTATTCTGAGGATGACCCTTTCCTCACATTACTTCCAAATTTTTGGTTCACTAAACTACAGATCCCTGCTTTGCTGTAAAATTATCCTCCTAGGTGTTTAACTCTGTGACCCAGCAATTTATAATGGCAAGAATCTACATTTTGAAGATGCAAATCAACAATTTTTGTTCATCTGTCTTCAAACAAAGGCTGCTTGTGTGGAAGTTGGCTTCCCACACTGCTATGGTCTGAATGCTTCTATTTCCCACAAAATCTGTATGCTGAATCCCTAACCCCAATGTGATTCTATTTGGACAGAGAACTTTTATAGAAGTAATTAGGGTTAAATGGGATTCTGATTTTATAAAATTGGTGTCCTTATGAGAAGAAATAATGAAAGTTCACTTGCTGCCAACCATGCTTGATATTGGACTTCCAGAACTGAGAGAAAATAAACTTTAGCTGTTTAAGCAACCTGGTCCATTTTGTTGTTTTTGTTTTCCTTTGCAATACTGGGGACTGAACCCAGAGGACTCTGCCACTGAGCAACATCCCTGGCCCCTTCTTAAAATTTATTTTATTTTATTCAGTACTGAGAACTGAACCCAGGGGCCTTCTACCACTGAGCTGTATCACCAGCCCTTTCTTTTGATACAGTCTTCGTAAATTGCCCAGGATGGCCTCAAACTTGGGATCCTCCTGCCTCAGCTGCCTGAAGTAGCTAGGATCACAGATATGTACCATAAAGCCTGGCTTATTCTGTGGTATTTTGTTATGACCGTTGTAGCAAACTAATACATGCACTAACTCCAAGACCTGACTGCATACTGAAAAAGAGGAGGAAAGCAATGGGAGGTCTGGATTCTAGTCTAAGCTCAATCATTCTGATTCTAGGGTATGACACTAAAACTCCTTGTCAATAAAATGAGTGACATTAAATAGCACTTTTTTCAGGTCCCTTAAAATTGAACATATTTAACACACATGTTGTAGGCTATGACTTATGCATTGCAATGCCAGGATTCTATTTTGAAGAAATAATGAACAATAGTCAAAGATTTAGTTACAGAATATCCATGACAGAATTACATCTGATGGCAAAATAAAATCTGTTAAAAAATACAAACAAAAAACTATCCAACATTAAAGTATGTTAAATTATAGTAGAGACAAACAATGCAGTATCTTTGCATTAAAAATGATACTTTATTTATTGAGAAAACTGTTAAAAAAACCTGCTTTGGTTATAATTATAACATCAAGGTTATAGTGTTGAGAAATCATGTTCTTTAAAATCATGTATCAGCAAAAATAACTTGTTTGAAATCCCATCAGCATCAACTCATATGTGCCGCAGTCTGGCTGGGCACAAATGCCGCAGTCTGGCTGGGCACAAAATCACGAGCCAACACAGCTTGTAGATTCAAACAGCAACTCTTTATTCCCGAACTCACACCAGCCGTCTACAGTCACGTTCTGGGGAAATCCACGTTCTCTGCCCAAATCCACATTCTCTGCCCAAATCCACATTCTCTCCCAAATTCACCTCCACTGGGCATCTGTCTCCCAAAATATACTGTCTGAATCCCGTGAGAACTCAAGGGGAACTCAGGCAGCAGGATACGCCCTATTCCCAGCAGGAATAATCTTAAACCTTAAACCTGGAACCTAAACTGGGAACGCCCTAAACCCGATTATGTTAAACCAGGAACACCCTAATCCGCCCTGGTCCTTGAGCAAGGTCAACTACATTCAATGTCACTGCAAAATGTCAGCAACATGGGGTACGCTGGCAAGGAAATTGTCATACCTACTTGGCTAATGGCTCCCAGCACATATGAATCACTTTTAAAATTTTTTGAACTGCTTTTTTGAAATATAGTTAATATAAACTATAATACTTAAAGTACACAATTTGGTACTTCGGTAAGTTTTAAAATACATATACACCTGTAAAATTGATACCATCTGTTACTGGTGATGAGTCCTGCTTCCTCACATATTGAAGTATAACATTAGAGAAGCACTGACAGGCAAGCATATAAAGCAGGGTTTATTTAAAAAGGGTTTATTTTAAAAAGGGTCACTTCTCCTGGGAGGGAGAAGGGGACCATAGCTGGTATCCCTAGAAGTGAGGGTGTTTTGCCTTTTTATCTGTCCTAGGTTTCCTTTGTTCTCCTGTTTTCTTCCCCCCTTATCTCTCTCCTTCCTGCATATCTATGACTAGGCCCAGGAGATACTGCATGGGATGGCCAAAAGGTAGAGGGGTCAGGGAGGAGTGGTCTGGGTAGGAAAGGGGGCCTAGGGAGAATTAATTAGCAGTTCCAACTCCAGTCTGCTCAGAAGTTGCTTCATTAACAATTCTTTTAGGATGGGCAGTATAGGCCAATCTCCCAAGGGCACAATTTCCAACCTTTGGACGCAAACCGGTTTAGTCTGTTTTCTACAATCTGGCCAGATTTATCAATGTAGGCTGACTACCTGTTTCTTTTAATTCTGGCTTCAAAATCATCACCACAATCAAGATAATGAACATATTAATCATCCCAAGTTTCCTGGTACTCCTAGTACCTCCCCCTCCCACCTTTTTGTTCTCACCTTGCATCCCCAAGTAACCACTTATTGGCTTTCTGTCACCAATAATTATTTTGCATGTTCTAATTTTACATAAACGGAAACATACAATATGTTCTTTGGAGGGGGAGGGGCAGTGAGGGAGAGATCCTAGATTCTTTCATTCAGCATAATTGAGATTCATTCATGTTGCTCCATGTATTTATAGTTCATTCCTTTTTATAGCTGAGTGGTATTCCCTTTTATGGGCCACTTCCAGAAAAAGCAGTCCTTATTTCCAACCCAGGTTTGGTTTCAGACACATTTTACATTTATCTCAACTTTACCATTCAGAAGGGATTCCCAGTCTACTTAGACCAGAGTTGGTATTAACTTAATATTACATACAACTCTGCTTTGCTTTCAGTCTTTCAAAGCATGGTTTCATTTAAAATTTTACCTAAACTTTATCCCTCTGCAAATCAATAAACATAATTTTGTGTGACTGCAGCAGCAAAGTTCTTGGTAGGCTTTATCAGATGATTTTTATTAATTGACATGAATGCTCATGTCTACATTAAGTGGAAAACAGTAAACAGCAGATGAATCCATTTTTGTTTTCAAAATATAAATACATGGAAAGATGAGGAGAAACTTAAAAATGAGTATATTTGTATTATCAAATATAGGAAACATTGTTTCCTATCCTTAAGATTACAGTTACAAAAAAATATGATTTAGGAGTGGCATACCTCACTATTATTATTTTTTTTCATATGAAATTTTTCTTTTTATTTATTCACTCTTTTTGCTCACAGAAATTTAGAAGACATTGTTAAAATAGAAGTAAAAGAGAATAGAATTTAAAAGTTAATAGATATTAAAGTGAAATTTGATAGTTACAATGATGGTTTTTATGACTCAGCATAATCTCTAGATAACAATTGTTTCATAATTATTATTAATGTACTTAACATATTTTAAAATGTATATAGTACCTCAAAAAGAAAGTTCTCAATAGATTAGTGTTCTTCCAAAATAGAAAAATATTTAAAATAGATTTCCCACATCTGTTTTATAGATTCCCTTAATATGGCCTTTTCTGTTTTCTATATTACCAGAATCAGGTCACCAGGTGTAACTCCTGTTTGTCCCCCCCCCCC
>NW_025999949.1:88694-106314 GCF_001458135.2 Marmota marmota marmota
AAAAAAAAAAAAAAAAAAAAAAAAAAGGAAAAAGAAAAGAAAGAAAGAAAGAAAGAAAAGAAAAATAAGAATGAAAAGCCCTACACCTCTGACCAGAGAGAATTTGACCCAGACCCCGTGCTCGGGTTCCTCGCTCTTCACCCTTATCCCCGAGCCCGCCCTCCACGAGCACCCTTCCATTGCACTCATTCAGAGCATCCCGTCTATCTCTGTGTTACCGGCCCACCTGCGGGGCTTCCCCCAGTTAATCTTCCAGCCCCCAAACCCGGGTCACCAGTCCCTAGGTTCCACTTCTCCGCCGGGCCGGTACCCGCCACCGCCACGCCTTCGCGCCACGGTTCTCTTCCCGCCCAGCCCCTCCCGCGCCCACGTGACACCCACGCCCCGCCCACCGCTCCCACGTGACCCGCGGCCATCCCCGCGCGCGGCGTGGATCGCGGCCGGAGCCGCCATTGTTCCGCCGAGGGAGGACAGCGGGGCCTGGCGCTAGCGCCGAGACGCCGCTTAGCGGTCGCCACTGGAGACACTCCCTCCCTTCGCCCCGGCTCTCCTCCTGGCGGCGGCGGCGGAGTGAGACTGATAGGGGGAACCTGGGAGCCCCTCTGTCCTCCCCGCGGCGGCAGCGGCCGATCGCCGGCTCCGGCGCGAGGAACGGCCGCGATGCGCTTGGCCTGAGGTGGCCCGGCAATCGTCGCTTCCTTTGACTCTTCCACGGCGTCTCTGCGCCCAGCGTCATCCTTCAAGTCCCCCTGACGGGAGGGAAGATGGCTGCACGAAGCTGGCAGGACGAGCTGGCCCAGCAGGCCGAGCAGGGCTCGGCCCGGCTGCGGGAAATGCTGTCGGTCGGCTTAGGCTTCCTGCGCACGGAGCTGGGCCTAGATCTGGGGCTGGAGCCGAAGCGGTACCCGGGCTGGGTGATCCTGGTAGGCACCGGCGCACTCGGGCTGCTGCTGCTCTTCCTACTGGGCTACGGCTGGGCCGCAGCTTGCGCCGGCGCCCGCAAGAAGCGGAGGAGCCCGCCCCGCAAGCGGGAGGAGGCGGCAGCCGCGCCAGCTTCAGCCCCTGATGACCTAACCTTGCTAAAGAATCTCCGAAGCGAGGAGCAAAAGAAGAAGAACCGGAAGAAGCTGCCCGAGAAGCCCAAAGTGAGTAGGGGTGAGGGACAGGTACAGCGTGCCGGCGCCGCGACCTTCGAGCGAGGGGAGGGCCGAGCTCCAGCCGGGGAGCGAATAGAGTGTGGTTAGGCGACACCCGAGGCGCAGATCTGCCAAAGTGGAGGAATAGGTGCTAGATAGGTGGGCATGTTACTTTGGGGAGTAGGGGAAACTCCGGAGGTATAAGGGCGGGTAGAGAAGCCCAGTTTCCAGGAAGGAAGTTAGATGCTCTGAGTTTAGTATAAACAAGAGTACCCAGAGGTCAAACCACATTCAGGAACCTTGACACTAGAATAACATACCTTACCTTAAGGCCTACCTTAAGGGTAGGCTGCACGTGGAGAGTAATGGGACCTTAAAGGCGGTGTTGGGAAGTTGTGCAAAGAGTACACCTGGAAGATCGCTCTCAAGTCACACTGAGACCGTAGCCAGAAATTCGGTGACCTAAAAACTCGGGCTTACAGAGGATTAAGGGTGTCCAGGTCTAGACCCGCTTCCATTTTAGTTGGGACTTTAAAGGGAAATGGTTGCCCACTCTTGGTCTGGTGAGTTGGGCCAAGGGAGGCCAGAACAGAAACAAGGCAAGTGAGAGTCGGCTACCCCATATTCTTCAGGGGTATATGGCCACAAAGAGAAAGAGCTCAGGCAAGTTAAGCGAAGTGGACTGTTGTGCACTCCATGACGTGGGAGGTTTTTGAAACAGGGTAAAAGGGGATGACGGGGCAGAATGGTGAAGGTTGAGGGTTTCAGGCACCAATTTACTGGACCACGTGTGGAAATGCAGAGGGCATCACATCCCTTTTGTCATGCCTTCATGTTTTAGTTGTACATTCTTTATTGCCATTTTTCTGGTGGTTTTCCCCTTTATATCTTTCGTAGTTTCATATATTTTTAAAATGCTTTACAAGTTGAGCACATTGAGAATATGGAGGTCTTGCAGAGTTAGAAATATCTCTTAACCTATTTTTTTTAATCCACGTAATTAATTTTTGCCTTTCAGTATAATTCAGTAATCCTTACTATGAAAAGTGCACACTGTTGTGTTTGGTTGGCAGTATGAGGTATGCACATAGGAGTTAAGAGTCAATCACAGGATACCGATTCATAAAAAACTATAATATTGCAGGCTGCTAGGTGCTAATAGAGATGTGAACAGAGTATTAATGAGGTTTGGAGGGTGGGAGACTCATTCCATTGGATGGATTTAGAGAAGTTATTGAGGGAAGTGGAGTGTAAATTCAAACTTATGAGAATATTGTTGGTAACAATACAAAAATAAGGCTATATTAGAGATGTGACAGGTCACAATCAATTAGGCCTGGTTAAACATTGATGTTTTGCTTGCTGATTAGGAAGTGCAAGATATATGAAAGCTAGAAAGGGCTCAACTTAGGAGAAGAAAGAAATAGAACTGACTTGGAACATAATAAAAATGCAGAGAGCACCAAGGATTGCCAGAAAGTAATGTTATGATGGAATTAAAGAGCCTGGCTCTAGGGTAAAGAAGGTGATCTTGGGGCGGGGGGAACGACACCTATTAATCCTAAACCTTGTGCAGATGTTGCAGGTTGTGAAAACTTCAAGGCCCTATTTGGGACATCTAGAATTTCAGATGGACTTGAGGCGAGAGACAGGTGCTCCAAAGAGCCCATCTGAAGTGCATCATAACATTCAGATGACTCATCTGAAGAAGGAACAGATTGGTGAACACTTGACACTATGAAAAATGCACGTTCGATTAGGGCTTACCACCTCTTTTGAGTTAAGAAAAGGGGAAATGAATAAGTAAATAAACCTAGAATTGGCTTTGAGAAGTGGAGAACAGGGACACTGACTGGATGGTGAAATGTTAATTAGGTGAGAAAGTAAATGTTCTCTTATCAAAATGTTGAAGATGTTATCAAGGTACTACCTACAAATAAAAGGCAGTAAAAAGAGATACAGTATTCTAAATTGGATCACATTTGTTGGTTTCACATTTGATTGTGAGACATGATCCACAGAAAAATACTGCTTTATGTGGCTAAGTATAATCCACCCTTTGTTTAGTACTCATTATGTACCTTGCAGTGTACTAAGGATTTACTTGAAGAAAAAGCAAGGTACTACCTACAAATAAAAGGCAGTAAAAAGAGATACAATATTCTATGTCACTCTGAAGGGGATACAAAAGTAAAAGCTCTCTTTCTCCCCGGGGAGTTCTTTATTTCAGTTATAGAAGATACACACTGGGTTCTGCATCCATGAATTCAACCAACTGGGGAGCAAAATATATATTTTTAAATTTATAAAATTATACGTGCGCTAAATGCCTATAGACTCTTCTTATAATTATTCGCTAACCAATATAGTACAACACTACTTACTTAGCATTTACATTGTACTAAGCCTTACATGTAATCTAAGGATGATTTAAAGAATGTGAGGATGTTTGTAGGTAATATGCAATACTACATTTTATGTAAGGAACTGCATCTGCAGATTTTGATATCGTTAGGGATCCCAACCAGTCTCTTGTGGATGCCAAGGGACTACTGTACTCAAAAAACTTAACAGTACAACCCTGTTATTCCAGGTAGGCACCAAATACCTAATCACAAAGTTGGCTTTTAAAGTTGGTAAGGGGTAGGAGCCAGGTAGTGGGAGAGGCAGGCCTGTGATACCACAAAGGCCCAGGGTTGGAGGAAGACAATTTACCAGCCTGGCAGGAAACTTGTAACGTGTTTAACCTTATCTTTTTAGCTTGTCTTGTTTATAAATTGAAGATCTTAGTTGAGTTAAAACACTGCAGGAGTCCTCAAAGTGTCCTGGCTATTTGTAATAGAGTAACTTAGAATACTCATTTTTTATATATATATAAAATGTATGTATATGTATATATGTATAAAGATAGATATAGATCTCTGAGTCTTACCACAGATTTTAAACATTCAAAATCTCTGAGCCTGGGTCTAGGGAAATATGCTTTTGTTGTTGTTGCAATTTTGTGTTTTGTTCTTGTTTGTGTTTTGTGACTGGGTCTGGTTGTGTTGGCCAAACTGGTGTGATAGCACCCTGCAAATAGTTACTCATCCTAACTACTTTAGAGGATGCAGCAGGAGGATTGCAAGTTTAAGGCCAGCTGGGCTACTTAGTTAGGCTGGGGGACGGGGCTGCTCTTGAAAAAAGGGACTGCAAGTATAGCTGAGTGGTAAGCACCCCTGGGTTCCTTGATCCCAGTACTATTTCCTCTATCCCAAAATTTACACACTGGAATAGGGCTTTGGGATCCATAGTATAACATAAGATCTACTGTGATTTCTTTGAAAGGACATTTCATATTGCTTTAGGACATTTTGCTTAAATGTAGTTTAACTTTCATCTTTCTTTTCAAAATTTCATTGTTTATTTATTTATTTTTGTGTGTGTGTGTTGCTGAGGACCAAACCCATTGCCTCATGCATGCGAAGCAAGGGCTCAACCACTGAGCCACAACCTCAGCCCTAATTTCATTATTTTTAGTTTCTTTTAAATCATTCCAAATTTTTGGATCCTCCTTTTCAAAATTTGTCTGTAATAGTTTGTCTTCATTTGTACAGTAGGTGGTATTTAGCTGCTTAAATCTATATTAATTTCAACCTATTCTTGAACATTTTTAAAAATTCTTTTATCAATTTGGTTTTTATCCCCTAATAATGTCTTGCCATAAGCCCTCTAGGGTATGAATTGCAGATGTTCCACTTTTAAAGTGAGAAAGGGGAACACTTTTCACTGGATTAGTTCTTGGTATATTTAGGAATAAGTTTTTCCATGTATTTTTTATAATACATAGTTTAATGTGGATTTTAAATAGACACTCAGTAACATAGTTTAATGTGGATTTTAAATAGACACTCAGTAAATAAAGTGAAACGTGAATTTTTCACAAAATCAACTTAAGAAAATTTATTTTAGTGAACAAGTTGTTTACATATTAATGTAGGAAGATTTGCTGTAGTGTAATTGTCAGTATCTTGAAACTTAATAAACAGTAGTATTTTGTCTTGTTTGCTACTATATAACTGTGCATAGTACTTGGCACTAGTAAAATTATTATTAAATGCATGATATAGTCCCACCAGAGTATTTATACAACTTTTTTTTTAATAGTTGTTAATGGATCTTGTATTTTATTTATTTATTTGTATGCAGTGCAGAGGTTGAACACAGGACCTCACACGTGCCAGGCAAGCTCTCTACCACTGTGCTACAACCCCAGCCCTATACAACTTTTAATCATGCCAGATAAATAGTCATGAGCCGCCTTTTTATTTTTACATTTGAGATGGTTGTTTGCCTAATCTGGCTATGATTTTGAAAGGTCCATCCTTCTACTTCCAATAAATTATTCTAGTGGTATGCCATGTCTTTTAGTCATTAATTTTGTTTCAGTTTTAATGACAGTGTCCTACTTTAGGAATTTTATTGCTTTTTGCGTAGACTGTTCGAACAGTATCCTGACTGGTTTTCCTGCTTCCTGTCTTTATTGCCAAACTTTTCTACCTACTCATGCTAGTTGAATCTTTTGAAGTCCAGCCCTAATCATTTGACTTTCATGTTCACCTCTTTTCAGTAAGTTCCTCTGTCATATGTTGAATAAAATCCATAGTATAAGATATGGCAGCAAGTCTCTTCATTATCTAACCCTATCTTAGGTTTGTCTCTCACCATTATCCCCAAGAAGTAATTCCGCTTAGTTACACTTCTGTGTCTCCCTCCGTTCTTATCTATGAAAAAGCCCTTTCTTTCTTTCTACCAATTTTTACTTTTTCTTCAAGACCCAGCTGCAGTGCCACCTCAACTTTAAAGTCTTCCTAGCTCTTCAGCTACAGTTGTATGTTTCTGGAACATCTAGCAAAATATCTTATATTTAGCAGAAGCTGTTGCCATGTTGTTAAATCAAAATGGCCTGATACTCCCCTTTCACATGTATCTGTAATCATTCAGCAAGTATCTAAATATCTCCTCATTGTGCATTTTGGCAGCATAGAGCACATTGATAGTGGTTACACACATAGGAGGTACTTAATAAACAGCAATGGAACAGATCAATGTAGTTGAATCTTATTATTTACATAGTTATGTTCAATGTAGTCTCTGCAAACATTCAGTTATTGAGTACTGACTAGAACTCATAGAGAAAATGCAAGGTTAGGTTCCTGAAGCCTGTATAACAATATTTTCAAAAACCAATTAATACATAGTCTTGCTTTATGTATGCTTCTGTTTAAAGACACTTTATTTAATAAACTTGATTCATTAACATTGAATCCATGACCAGCAGTACCAGAACTCATGCATATTTTCTGTAAGGTACATTGCATCCTTCTTGTAAATCACTTTGGAACATTAAACAGCACTATAATTGGGGGCCATTTTAAACAGAATTGCCAAAAAAAAAAAGCTTAAAAATGCAAAATATATGACTTTAAATAGACTTCAAAAAGGACACTTGTTTATGAGAACTGCTGGGGCTGGGCATATAGCTCAGTTGGTAGAGTGCTTGCCTAGCAAGGCCCTGGGTTCAATCCCCAGCACCACCTAAAAAATAAATATAAATATGAGAACTGAAATTTGAAGGTGGAATATTACCTTGACCTTAGCTAGGAATTGTCTGTAGGGCAATGCAAATTATTTGCAGCTCTGTGCATGTTCTCAAATGACAGCAAGTATTGGTTTTTGTGGTTACAAATTTTAGTGAGAAGGCAAAAATCACCAATGCAGAATCTATGAATAGTGAGATCAACCTTTATTAGTCTCTATCTGTATTTGAACTATTCTTCTCATCTCCAGAACCTCATGTCTAATATATACTTTTCTGTAGTTTGAATTTTGACATTTATGTCAAACTTCAACATCCTCATAACAAATGTTTCCTGTCCTCTCCAAGTCTTCCCCATTTCTGTAAGTGGTAAATTATACCCATATTCAAGCGTTTTGAATCATCCTTGATTTTTAACCTTTTTTTAACTTCATGTCTAATCCATAAACAAAGTACCATCAGTTTTATCTTCATAATATATTCAGTCTGACTTCTCTGACTTGCTACTGTCACCTTAGCTCATCAGCTTCTGCAGTAACCATCCCTTGACTGCCTCCAGTTCTTAACATCTTACCAAAAATTCTTTTTTTTATGCTGAGGATCTAATCTAGGATCTAACCAGATGTGAGGCAAGCTCTGTACTACTGAGCCACACCTCTAAGTGCACTGAGTAGTCTTTTTAAAAACAAATCACCGTCTTGCCTAAAACCATCACTTGAGTAGCTTTTGTACTCAAAATCAAAACCTCTTTTCTTGTCCAACATAGCTCAGCACCTGTTTCCCACTTCCCCATCAAGCTGATTGGGTTAGTTTCCTCTCATTTATGACCATGGTGATATTTTTTCAGTTCTTTGGACTCTTTGACAGTCGATTGCTTTTACATGAACTGATGTTTCTGGAACAGTCTTTTCCCCACTACTCTAATCAGCCTTTAGATCTCACCTTTAAATATGACCTTCCCAGCTGGCTTATTTAATAAACTTGATTCATTAATATTGAACCCAAGACCAGCAGTACCAGAACTCATGGTACTAATTATAATCCTAGTGACTCAAGAGGCTAAGGCAGGAGGATTGCAAATCCGAGGCCAGCCTTAGCAATTTAGAGAGACCCTGTCTCAAAATAAAAAATTGGAAAAAGTATTTAGGTATTTAGCTATGTGGTAGAGCACCCCTGGCTTCATTCTTTGGGAATGTCAAAAAATAAAAACTTCCCAGAAAATCCTTTCCTGATAACCCTATTTGAAATAGGTGTCCTCTTCTATTTTCTGTTCTAAGACTGTTATCTTTCCTTCATAATTATCAGTTTGTAACTTATTTACTTACTTATCCATTTCTTTTTTGAGGTCTTTTCCTAGACTATTAGACAAGATTGTAAGCCAGTGGCAAATATTGCCTGACATATGAAGCCTTCGTTAATTATTTGTTGAACTAAATGCTGAATGAAGTGGCTGAAATGACAGCTCATGGTTTAATTGGGTGATCTGTTATTAACCTAAATAAATTTGCCTTTTATTATATTCCCAGTAGCATTGTTGGTTTTCTTTATTTTTAGACAGTGGTTTTTACTGGCAATATTAAAAGTAAGTTATATCACTTGCTGCATAGTTTTTTTTTTTAATTTTTAAATCACTATCCCTCTTTGTTTTAATTCTTAAAGAATAATCATTTGGTTAAGAATCTCCAAGTGATGAGTAAAGCAAATATTCCTGATTTCACAAAGAGAAATCTTGAGATTTAGAGAGATTTAGTGACTTACTCAAAGTATGTAGAGTAAAGGAGTTTCAGAGGCAAAACAGTATCCTATAAGAACGTTGTATTATTTCCACCATACCTCTATGGTTTTAATGCCATGTTCCAGGATATTAAATTGTACTCAGAGAACAAATCCAGTTTACCCAGTGAGTTATAACTTTATTGCTTTTAAATTTTACTTTTAGAGTAATCAGAAGTTTCCACTGACAATTATAATGACCTTTACAAAAGCTCCAGAATTTTAGCTCTATTGGCTTATATGACAGAACTTTTTCATCTTTTGTATTCCATCAGAGTCCTAACATAAAAGACCTTTTTAATAGTTTATTCACCTTCAGCTACCAAAACCAGCAATAAACTCTCTGAACACTTGTTTTTATTGTGCTTTGGCTTTGTTAATTAGTATACTACTACTCAAGGTAGAGCAGCCTTTAAAGTATTTTTTAATTATTATTCAAGCAAAATCAAGGATCTGAGTGAGCAGTTGGTGTTTATTTGACCAGTTTAAAAACTTACTATTTTCTTTCCAACTCTCCTTGTAGTTTTCAAATTATTGCACTGAATGCTGGCCATCTAGAATATATCTGTCAGGATTTAAGAAAGAAGTGTCTCATTAATGTGTCTGCTCTGTCACCTGAAGTCCTCATCTCAGTACCCATCAGAGTAAAACTGAAAAATCAGTGATTGGGTTTCATTATTTAAAGATCATCCTTAACATAATTCAGTCACATGACAGATATTTTCATCTCCCCATCCCATAAAAGTAGCCCTGAACATTCCTGATACTGTTAATAAGAAGAATAGTGGGGAATCTCCAGAAAGATATGAACTTTTGGCCAGTTGTTTGGGAACACATAGATCTTTACTGCTACATGAAATATCTCAGGATATATAACAAGATTTAGAAAAATTTTAGTTGTAGATACTATTTGTAAGATTGTTCTTTGAGTTCTAAGAAGTTTAAAATTGGGGTTGAATTTTAAAATAGTAGGTAAATTACCGTGTCTGAAACTGTAGTTTATGTAGTTGATAATGTGCAAAACATTTGGCATTTACTAAAGAAAAATTCATAATTTGTATTTTCAAACAAAATGACAAATTACTCTATCTGGAATTTGTATCAAAACTCATTAGGCTGTGTTATGGTCTAACTTGTCAGCCTTGTACTGATGCCTATTCTGAATTTCCATAATGACTTGTCTTTTCTTTTTTATGATGAACATTACATATGTATGCATTATATTATATATGTGTATGTGTGTCTATTGAATATGTACATATTCAAAGCTTTACACACACAAACATGCACACACTTTTGCCTCCTATATGCATAACTTTCAGTTAAGCAAATTGAGAATTTAATAAATTAGTAACTTGTCCAGAGTGATACACATTTGGGATTTCAATCCTGATCTTGCAACTTGCCTATAAAACCCATACTCTTTATATATACACACACACACACACACATATATATACACACTTTTTTTAAAAATTAGTTATTGATACATCTTTATTTTACTTATTTATACGTGGTGCTGAGAATAGAACCCAGTGCTCACACATGCCAGGCAAGTGTGCTACCGCAGAGTCGTAGCCACAGCCCCCAAACTCATACTCTTGAAGAGAGGGAGAGGGGGGAATGTGCTTTTTGTCTTGTATTTTGTATGTTTTATTGTATACTTGTCTTCCCTTGCTGGGTTCTAAGATTCTTGAGAGCAGAGATTATGGCTTTTCTTTTTTAAGGGTTCTACATGTTACTCTACTGCATTGTTTACTTATTGAATATTTGGTGAATAAACACATGAGTGAATAGTTTGTGATTTTTTGTTTTAGAAAACAATAGAACTATATAAGCAATGGTTTGTTGTTGTTGCTGTTATTGTTGTTTTGGAGTACTGGGGGATTGAACCCTATACTGGGTGATTTTACCACTGAAATACATCTGTAGCCCTATTTGTTTGCTTGTTTGTTTGTTTGTTTGAGGTGGGGTCTTACTAAGTTGTTTAAGGCCTTGCTAAGTTGCTGAGGCTGCCCTCAGACTTGTGACTCTCCTACTTCAGCGACCCAAGCCACTGGGATTATAGGTACGTGCCATTGCAACAGACTCTAAGCACTGTTTTTAAAAGATAACAGTGCTGTCTATAGAACAAGCCTAAACTATTTTCAGCCTCTGAGAAGATATAGTTTCTTATCATTTGTAGTCTATTAACTTACCAAAATAATTTGTTTCTGCAGCATTGGGCCTGACAGGTGCATATCCACGCCCTTTTGACCACCAGGACTTAACATTTATTTTGAACTTACTAGTATAAAAGTGACCTTAATACTTGAACATGAGGTTAGAGGATGTGGACCATTATAGCTTTGCAGAATAAAAGATATTAGAAGGAAAGAAACTATTTCTTGAGCAAGTATGCTTTCACATGGGCTCTCATTTGGTGAGAAATCTGTAAGTCAAGTACATCTCATATTTACTAAATGTTGAAATCAAGGATTAAGTCAAGGGAAATGCTTAAAATCACAGTGATTAACCATAGATGTTGGGCCTTGATCCCAGGTTTGTCCAATTCTAAAACCCCTGGTCTTTTCATATTCCTTTTTTTTTTTTGTGTGTGTGTGTGTGTGTGTGTGTGTGTGTGTGTGTGTGTTGTGGGTAGTTGGTAGACCACCCTTCTAATTTTTAAACCTAAGAAGTAATTTATGATCTTTACATTTTGTGACTAGAAATAAAATTTACTTAACTAAGTGAAAATAGGGTTCCACATGATTTCATTTTAGAAGTTTAATATTAAACCTTTTAAATTCTTGCCTCCAATATAGATTTCTTTTGCAATTTAAAATCAGTTTTACAAGTAAAGTCTCAAATGAAGTAAAAGTCTATTATTAAACATACCTTGTCATCCTGAACCTTAAAACTCCTTCAGGGTAAATTCTTTTTATATGTTCCTGTTCCCACAGTCCCTAGCCCTTACTTAACTAAATATTTATGAAATTGTATGAAACTAATAAACTATAGATTGATTAACATGAACAATTTTATTTCCTTGAAAATGGGAATAATAAAATAAACAATTCTCCTATTTTGTGGCCCCCTTGTCCATTCCATTCTGGTTGTCAGCTAGGTATTCTTGTTCTGATTTACTACCACCCCTGCTAGCACACACACACAATATGTTCTTCTGTGCATGCATTTGAAAAAAGAATCCAAGGAGGGAGTTGAGGGGTTATAACAATAAGTTATATTGTGATGCCTCTAGGAGTTTATCCATATAAGTGAAATGGTTTTATCATTTTATTGTTACTGGTTGATTCTCACAAAATTTAAAAGACCTCTTTGGTTTAAATATACAGATTGTTTACTACATATGAAATTAATTTTGACTCTGGAGGGGGGAACACCTTAAAGCTCTCCAGAGAATTTAAAACTAGGTCATAAAGAGAGGCCCATGTAATTGCTAATCTGTAGAAATCCAGTAAATAAATATAAAGCTCCAGGAGAAGAGAAAACAATATTTTCTTATAAAATGCATATTGACAGTCACAGGGGCAGACACATTAGGTAAGTGTTGGTTTGCAATTATTTCCTTTTCATGTGAATAGATCTGTATAATATGCTCTGATTTAGAAATCTGCTAATTTGGGGCTGAGGATGTGGCTCAAGCGGTAGCGCGCTCGTCTGGCATGCGTGCGGCCCGGGTTCGATCCTCAGCACCACATACAAACAAAGATGTTGTGTCCGCCAAAACGCTAAAAAATAAATATTAAAAAAAAAAAAAAAAAGAAATCTGCTAATTTAAATATGGTTAATTTCTCTGGAACAGCTAGTGGCAGAATAAAAGAACATATATTGGTGCTGCTATTTGATAGGACAACCACTGTAGTGTTTATTTGTTCCTGCTATCCAAGAATTCTATGGGCTTTAGTCTTGGGGTAGGAAGCTTATTGTTTAATGTATTTAATTTTAAAAATTAAAAAAATCAGGTGTGTGGGAGGGTTGTTAATGGCTTTGGGAATCCCAGTAGTGGTGAGAACTATATAAATCCCCAGGGTTAGTGGAAAATAGAGGTCTGTAATAGACCAGTTTTTCTCTCTGTTACAGACCAGTGTTAGACCCAAACTGGTCTAGCTGCAGACACAGACATTACATAGGTTGATGTTACAAAGACAAGACAAAATTGAACTTGGCATATTGTAGGAGCATGTGAACACCCTCTGGTTTGGTGATCATTTCAGAGTCTATGAAATGGAAGCTGAATGTTCCCAATTGTAAGAGCACTATTGATCACTGATTGAGGACTTCTGACTTGAATTTGTTTGAAAGGAAAGATTGCTTCATCTTTTATTTAGGAGACTCCATCAACAATGTTTACAGCTGGTCTCAAATATATAGTATAAGTTTTAAAGACATCTTTGACCACTTGATTTTTTTATCACTTAGCTTTAATAAATAAATTTAAATGACTTACTAGTCATTCATATGAGTTAAATAGAGATGGTATATAACTGTCCATGACAGTTTCCTGAAGGGATTAATTAAATGAAATTTTGCAGATGTAACCCTTGTGAGTTGTTAGTTGAAGAGATAAGAAGCTGTGGAATTGTAGCTGCAAGATCATTCAATTAGTTTAAGACTTACTTAGGTGAGGCTAACCACAGGATATCAGAAAAGTTTGGCTATAGAGGATAGTATAAACTAAGAATAGCCTAATAGCTGGGTGTGACAGTGCTTGGGAGACTGAGGCATGAGGATTGTTTGAGGTCAGCCTAGGCAACACTTAAGACCCTCCCTCTACTGAATAGAAAAGAAAAGAAAAAAAGAAAAAGAAAAAAAAAACAGCACATGAGACTAGACAAGTAATATGGTGATACTGGAAAGTAGAATTAAACAGCTTTAAATTCCTGATACAGATCCATCCATAAGTTCACCTGCCTTACTAAGGTTTCTTATCCCTTTTCTTCATGCACACTCTCTCTCTCCACTCTGTAGATAAACACAGATACAGAAAGATTAGAGGCGGCAACATTAAAGTGGCAAAGCAAAACAAAAGAAAGAAAACCAAATCAATTGTGAGGAAATCTGATTGTGGTATTAGCAGTCTGACTTAACAAGTTGCTTAAGACCTGGCAGATTAAATTTTGATTCATTAGGAGTTTAATCACCTAAAAGACAGCTTTTGTTTTGGTTTTTATGCCACTAATCTTTGAAAAGCCTACAAATTGAGTTTCAAAATATAAATGGTCTCTTTTCTACAACCACATCCATGATTTTTTTTTTAACAAATCCAGATAAAAATCACTTAGAACATTCATACTGTTTTCTTGAGTGTAGCTGTGTTATAAGGATAGGCATTCTAGCAAATTCTATTCTGTGGGCTGCGTTTATGGCTCAGTGGTAGAGCTCTTGCCTAGCATGTATGAAGCACTGGGTTCAATTCTCATCACCACATTTAAAAAAAAAAATGAAGATACTGTGTCCATCTACAATTAATTTTTTTTTTTAAATTCAAGAACTGGAAGTAAAGCTTTTTAAAACATATTTATTTTTTAATATAAATATTAGTTTGTATAATAAACTTATTGTAGTTGGACACAATGCCTTTATTTATTAATTTTTATGTAGTGCTGAGGATAGAATCCAGGGTCTCACACATGCTAGGAGAGCCCTCTATTGCTGAGCCACAACCTCAGCCCCTGGAAGTAAAGTCTTTAAAACTAGTGTGTTGATTTACTATATTGTTGAATATGAGGGGAATGTACAAGTGACAAGAAGTGATAGGATTCAGAAATAAGGTTAAAAATACCTTGGCTCCATTCTTCAGACTTATCAATCTATATGCATTTCCGTTGATGGGGCTCAGAAATATTTATTTGAAAAGAAAAAAAAAAGCTGGATTTGGGCATCAAGTCATTATTCTAGGCTGGGGATGTGGCTCAAGCGGTAGCGCGCTCGCCTGGCATGCATGCGGCCCGGGTTCAATCCTCAGCACCACATACAAACAAGTCATTATTCTACTCATGAATACCTCTAAGTGCTATTTATGATTTTAGGAATGTTAGGAAAGCTGAGGTAGCCTTTGGCGATGAATTGGTAAATCTGCTTAATTCCAAAACAGTAGAGCCATTAAATTATATAATTAGAGGTAATATTAGAGATTGTCTAACATTCCTTTATATATCATCTGAGGCTGTTTTTGTGCTACAGTGGAAGAGTTATTGAACTCTGTTGAAGTGGAGTCTGTATGGCCTACAAAGCCTAAAATATTTTCTCTGGCCTTTTAAAAAGCTTTGTGAGCTGAGCATGGTGACACATACCTGTAATCTCAGTGACTCAAGAGGCTGAGGCAGGAGGATTGCAAAGTTTGATGCCAAACTCAGCAATTTAGGCTCTAAGAAACTTAGACCCTGTGGGGGGTGGAGGAGATACTTAGTTCAGTGGTAAAGTACCCTGGGGTTCAGTCCGCAGTACCAAGAGGCAGGGTGGGGGTGGGGGTGGTGACTTTTTAGTAGCTCAAACGTGTCATTTTATAGAAATAGAAATAAGGCTCAGATGTTTTGATTACATGGCTAACTGGTGGTTATGGTACAAATGTAGTTTAGATTTTTTCAGTGCCTCTATTTTGTTGTTTGGAGGGGCTGATACCTGAGTGAGATCAGAAAATTTTTGATATATAATTTTGTTTATAAGTTCATTATAGTTACATAAGACTGTTATTAGGGACAGTGGTCCATCAAGTCTTCAATAATTTTGCTATATAATAAAGCAACCTTGTTAATTTAGGTAGGGGACCATATTTTGATTGTAGTATTCATTGATAACATTGTTTCCTAAGTCTTTGGTTTGATCTGCCAACCAGCTTGATACATGATGTTTTCTTGTTGCCTATGCAGCCAAATGGTCGAACTGTGGAAGTGGCTGAGGATGAAATTGTACGAACTCCTAGAAATGTAACAACAAAGCAGCAACCAGAGACAGACAAGAAAAATGAAAAGGTAAGTTTGGGAGCGTATGAAATTAGATGTAAGGTTTTAATAAAGACAGTTACATGAAAATGATGCTTTCCTGTTTCATAAGATTTTATGTGTATCTTCAATTTAAGGAAACTCTGTAAATCTGAATTAATCATAGTGGGTGGATGGTGAAAGTTTGTTGGGTTATTTTATCATTATTATTATTTTTTGTTTGTTTTTTTAAAGAGAAGATGTGTCACTAAATATTTTAAATATTGCCGGTATTAGTAAATATTCATTACATCAAACATAATTTATATAATTCATGACTTGAACACCTTTTGTATGAGTAAGATCTATATTTATATATTATCCCTTATTCAAAAATAGAGTTGTATTTCCTTTGTTGATAGTGTACTTGTAAATACTTAGGAGACTTGTCCAGTGGTATTAAGTGTTAAAATAGATTTCTGTCATGGTGGAAACCTAATCGTCTCCTTTATTAGACAGTTTGGTTTTATTTAACCAAGTGTTCATTGCTTAGGAAAATAAGTTATTAAAAGGTTTGGATGAATACATTGTTTTGGATGTGAAGTTTTCCAAAATAAAAATGTAATACCCCATAAATGTTACCTGCCTGAAATCTTATTTTTCAGTTGCTGGTTTTAGAACTGGCCCAAATTTACTTGACTTATCTGGTTTGGAATTCGGCAGAATAAACAAGAAGCTCTTAACATTGTTCCTTCTCCTGTGAGGGAGACTTGTTGAATTTCTTTTTGTGCATTGAATTACCACTACTCCACCCACCCGTCTTTTTTAACCATGCATTACCCATTTGGGGGAGTGGTGACAACTGCAGAGAGGTAAGTGGTTTTAAGAAGCTAGCATGCAGCAGCTCCAGCCCCATGGAATAGTAGTATAAAATTGTTCCTATAATTCCTTAATGCTTGCAGTTTCAGAATGTCTTTGAAGAATTGGTGAGATCAGTTCTCCCACTGTAACCCAGTGAAATTGGTATAGAGCCAAGATAGCTGTAGGTGGAATGGCTTGAAATAAAAGGATGGTTATGGGAAATAATTAAATCTATGTCTGACTTTGCTTTGGGCAGAAAAATGAATAATAAATTACTTGCTTTAACAAATAAAAGTATAACAACAGATTGTGTGTTTACAGAGTAAAGAGTTCATGTGCCTAGTATAGATGTACATCCCCCCCATTATTTTCTTGTTCTTAGGCTTTCTATTAGTAAGTATTTCTATTTAATTCTGTTTCTCCTCCCTGATTTGTCCTGAAAATTTTATAATTGGAATAATTAATGAGCTGTCATTAATCTCTGATTAATTATATACCAATTAGATGTAACAGGATGTAAAATTCAGTTCAAAGTTTATAACTATCATTCTGAAATTTATGTTAGGAAGTAATTATAATAGTGGACATTTATAAAGTGTAATACATCCAGAATTATGCAAGGTGAAATGGGTATATATGTATGAATATATTTACCTGTATATCTCGTGAGGACAATTTATTGAGCACTTAGTAGATGCACTTTTAAGACTTTATAGACATTTTTTAATGATTTATATTCATTATTTATTCTCACAACAACACTGAAGAGATGGATTCAAACCTATTTTACAAATGAGAAACCTGAGACTTAATTACCTAAACTATGAAAGGTGATTAGTTCTAACCCAGGCCCATCTAAGTTCAGTGTCTGTATTTCTACTGTCCTATCTAATCCTCACAAAAACTTCCAGACAGATAGTAACAGTGCCATTTACAGATAAGGACTTCAAAGCCTGATCACCTTTGTATTTTCATTTTTTTCATACAATTTTTGTACTAGGATTTGAACTCAGCTTGTTCTAATGCCAAAAACCCATGTTCTTTGTATCACCTAAAAGTACTGCCTTTTAGTTGCTGTTATTTAGATTCATTACCATTCCTTATAAAGAAACATTTTAGGTTTACTTATACACTTTAATATATATATTACCATATCTTCATTTTCCTCTCAGAGCCACATCTTGGGCACTTTGAAAAGTAACGATAGGGCTGGGGATGTGGCTCAAGCGGTAGCGCGCTCGCCTGGCATGCGTGCGGCCCGGGTTCGATCCTCAGCACCACATACAAACAAAGATGTTGTGTCCGCCGAGAACTAAAAAATAAATATTAAAAATTCTCTCTCTCTCCCT
>NW_025999949.1:106721-153355 GCF_001458135.2 Marmota marmota marmota
TTTTTTGGTACTGGGGATTGAACTCATGGTCACTCAACCACTGAGACACGTCCACAACCCTGTTTTGTATTTTATTTAGAGACAGGTTCTCACTGAGTTGCTTAGCACCTCACTTTTGCTGAGGCTGGCTTTGAACACATGATCCTCCTGCCTCAGCCTCCTGAGCCGCTGGGATGACAGGCATGCGCCACCATGCCTGGCAAAAATTTCATGTTAAACTATGTTGTTTATTACCTTCCCTTGTCATTTTAGGAAGTCTAGATAAAACTTTGTTCAGAAACTATATATGACAAGAGGTAGAGAGCTTAAGTCTATAAAGCAGATTAAGCTATCATTGTTTTCAAAATCTTTATTTGAATATGAAGGTAAGTGCCTCATTGATGCTAGTTTCTGGTAAAGGTCACACAAATTCATTAGCCAGGCAGAATACATTGTGCTGGTAGATGCTTAGAGGAATAAGGAGAAATATAAGATGCTCTTACCCTCAGAGACATTTCAGTTTGGTAAGGAAAGCAAACAAAAGGAAGATATTTGGTAACATACCACATTAAGTGCTAGATATTCAGAGAAGAAAGGTTATTCTCCTTGGATAGCCAGAAAAGATGGACTTATTTGGATTTTTATTAAGGATGGGATAGGATTTCAGTAAGTAGATGTGAGGAGGCCAATTTTAGAAGGAAAGAAACAAGGGGAGCTCAATTAGATTTTATTCAGATAAACCAATTGAGTATATTCAGACACAGGAAAAGCTTGACAGGTCAGGGTAGGGTGAGGTTATAATAAAAACTTGGATATGTTTAGCTGGCAGCAATATTTATGATTAATGAGTCAGTGTTGCATGTGTGATTGATTATAAGAGTCTGAATTAAGGTAGAAGTATAAATATGGCTAGTAAGAAAAACAGCAGAAGCAAAATGTATAAAATTAGCTTTGTGCAGTGGCAGTATTGAAGCCAACGAAGTCCATCTGAGGCACAACTATTGCTAATTGAAAACTTTTCCAGTACCCCATCATGACAACTTTCAATATAGTCGGCATTGGCATAATTAAAAAAAAAAAAAAAAAAGGAAGAAAGAAAAATGTATAAAATTTGGTTACTACAAGGTTGTTTAATATGAAGTCAGTATCCACTGAAATCCTAATATCTTGCATTATTAATTAGATGCTACATTTTTATGATACTATACAATGTACAAAATAGTTTAACATCCCTTAATTCTGATGAACAACTCTGAAGGAAAATGACATCATTTTTTCCCCATATAGCTCAATAAAAAGAGTTTAGCAAATTGCCCCAAATCAGCCAGGCATGGTGGTACATATCTGTAATCCCAGCTACTTGGAAGGCTGAGGCAGAAGGATAGAAGTTTGAGACCACCCGGGCACGGTGGTGCACACCTGTAATCCCAACAGCTTGGGAGTCTTGAGACTGGAGGATTGCAAATTCAAAGCCAGCCTCAGCAAAGGTGAGGCTCTAAGCAGCTCAATGAGACCCTGTCTCTAAGTAAAATACAAAAAAATAGGGCTGGGGATGTGGCTCAGTGGTTAAGTGCCTCTAAGTTCAATCCCTGGTACCAAAACCAAAAAAAAAAAAAAGAAGAAGAAGAAGAAGAAAAAGTTTGAGATCAGCTTTGGCAACTTAGCAAAGTCCTATCTCAAAATTTAAAAATACAAAGGCCATAGTGGTAGAGTGCTCGTACCCCTCCATTCAAACCGCAGTATGGATAGGGAGTTGCCCAAGATCTAGTAAGTAATGCTTTTTCAATTTCTCTAATGCAGTACTAGTTCTCAGTGAATCCTTGGAAAGGGGTCCCAGTAACCCTTTCGTTGGATCCTTGAAGACAGAATTATTTTCATAGTAATTAAGATAGTATTTACTGTGTTGATGACTTACACTAATGGTACAAAAGGAATAATAGATAAAACCAACTCTTTACTCTGAATCAAGGCAATGGTACTAAACTACCAATAGTCAAATGTCATTATATCATTTTATTCTTTACTGCCATTTATTCACAATTTAAAAAGAGAAGAAAATTGCTAGTTACACTTATTTAAAATATTTTTTAGCCATGGATGCACACACTATCTTTATTTTTTTTATGTGGTGCTGAAGATTGAATTCAGTGCCTCACGCATGCAAGGGAAGCCTTCAACTACAACCCCAGCCCCTGCTAGTTGCATTTTTTTTTTAAAGAATATTATTTTCACGTGAAGCTTTTTACACATATAACTTTATTTATTTGTTTGTTTGTTTGTTTGTTTATTTATTTGTTTATTTATTTATATGTGGTGCTGAGGATCAAATCCAGGGCCTTGCATGTGCAAAAAGCGCTCTACCATTGAGCCATAACCCCAGCCCAAAGCTAGTTGGATTTTCAGAGACCTTAAGTAAAAGCCACTATCTGGGCATGGTTGCCCATGCCTGGAATCCCAGTGGCTCAGGAGAATGAGACAGGAGGATTGTGAATTCAAAGCCAGCCTCAGCAAAAAATGATGCAACTCAGTGAGGCCCTCTCTTTAAATAAAAAACAAAATAGGGCTGGGGATGTGACTCAGTGATTGAGTGCCCCAGAGTTCAATCCCCATTACCCAAAAAGAAGAAATCAAAATAGGTCCTGGGATGTGGCTCAGTGGTCAAGTACCCCTGAGTTCAATCCCCTATAACCCCCACCCCCGCCAAAAAAGATAGTGCTTTACCAAGAAAACAATACAACTGATTAATTTTATTAAATCTTGATCATTAAATACATGATTTTTAACTATTCTGTATGATAAAGTAGAATATATGTATGGAATATGATACATACTGAAGGACAGTGATTATCTTAAGCAAAAACACTATACAGTGAGTTGTAAATTGAATTAACACTTATTTCATGTTACTCCATTTATACTTGAAAGAATGATTAGTAGCCCTGGATATGCAGACTTGGGTATTTGCATACATTTTCTTCAAAATAAACAACAGTTATCATGTCACTTCAAGGAGAAGAACAGATAAATATTTGTTGCAAATTATAAAATTATCTGTTTCTGAGTGAAAAGTAGAAATTTGGAAGACTTATATCTGCTGCCATGATCTTGACAACTTCTCAGTACTTAAAGAATTTCTGATGACATCAGAAAGTACAAATGTTACTTGAAAATGAAGAGTATAGTACTCTTTTCAGCAGTTCATATACTAAAATTGGAATGGTACAGAGAAGATTAGCATGGCTCCTGCACAAGGACGACACACAAATTCGTGAAGCATTCCATATTTTAAAAATATATATGCATATATATATATATATATATATATATATATATACACACACACACATATATATAATGGAGTGTCTTTAACATTTTGGAAGATCTGCATAATTCAGTGAATCAATATTTTCCAATTGATCAATGCTTGCCTGTTACAAAATCATGCATAAAATATTCAAAGTGCAAGATGGACCAATGGATATTAATATGGTACAGCATGAAAAGTGCATTGATGCAGTTTCAGATTCCAGGTTGGAATAACTTTTAATAACTACTTTTGATGTGATATTTTTTTCCTTCCCTTATTTTAAAACTCTTTATGCCTTCCCAGTGCTCTTAGGAAACACTCCAGTCTTAAACTTGACTTAAATGCTCTGCCTGTGACACCAGTCTAATCTCCTGTTTCTTACCCTTTCTCAACTCCAGCTACCTTGGTTTTCTTTCTTTTTTGTTAAACAGCTTTATTTTGAGATATATCATAAAATTCACTTAAGTGTACAATTTAAAAATATTTATAGAGTTATATAACCATTACAATATAATTTTAGAACATTTTCCTTACTTGAAAAAAGAAATCTGTGCCCATTAGCAGTCAGTCACCATTTTCCCGTCTACCCCACTCATTCCCAGTCCTGGCTACCACTAATCTTGGTGTGATATCAAGGAAGAATACTCACTATTATCTGAAAATACTAACATACTCCTCCGTTTTCCAGTTGTATACTATGTGTTGTCTGTAGATATAGCTCTGTGGTATGGTGGTTGCCTAGCATGCCCGAGGTCCTGGGTTCAAACCCAGCACTACAGAAAAAAGTGTGTGTGTGCGTGTATATGTGAGTGCACATAGCCAGATATTGTTTTAGAAAATATCGCTTGCATTTTTATGGTTATATTTGCATAATACATAACTGATTATTTTGAAATACATTAATATGTCTGAGTAATTTCTTAGCTTAAATTTATGATATGATAAACACAGTCCACATAATCAAAGGCTCTCTACATTCTCGGTACATTTTAAGAGTCTAAAAAACTGGACTATGACCAAGAATTTGAAGAATTGTTGCTCCAGGAGTCTAGAAAGCTAAAACCAAAATAATTGTAAGGCAGCATACTTTGAAACAAGTGTCAGCTAGAGCTACTCATCACAAAACTGAGTATCTGTATGCTCAGAGGGCTTATATACATTAGTGTTTTACCTTCCATAATACATCTTAGAAATGATAATTTAAAACCAGGACTTCATAGGCTGGGGCTGGGGCTCAGTGGTAGAGTGCTCGCTTAGCACAAGTGAGGCACTGGGTTTGATCTTCAGCATCACATAAAAATAAATAAAATAAAGATATAAAAAAATCAAACAAACAAAAAAACAGGACTTCACAAATTATGTCCAAATTTGGTTCTCTGGCTGTTTTTATAAATAATTTTATTGGAAGACAGCCACATATTATCATCTGTGCCTTCTTTTTGCTCCATAAAAACAGAGGTAGTTGCTACTTTCCTTAAGGCATAATTATACCATGCCTTGAAATATTAGCTAATGATATTCTGAAACTATCCCATTTAGCAAAAGTTCTAAGCATTCAGAATGTGAAGATAACATTTATAGCTCTTTTAGAAATGTTTACTTATATGGTATTCTATCTAACATATTTTACTAAATATTACAGATGCTTAGATGCCTCTCTTAAGGTTTTTTTGGGGAAACATTTGTTCTTTCTGCCTGGTAAAATTAGCAGAAAACAATGTGTCAAAAAAGCAAACATAATCCTTCATCAGCACATACAGTTGGATGCAACATAAAAAAAACATTGCTGATGATGTAAACAAATTAGTAGCAGAGCAAATTACATTGTCTGGGAGGGGAAAAATACAAATGTTTCTAGCATTACAACATGGAGAACTTAGTAGATTCTATTTCAGTAGTGAAATACATAATTATTTTTGTGAGCAACTAATGATAAAAGCTGTTCACAAAGATCTATTTGTAATTTTTTTAAATGTGAGAAAAAAAGAACTCAACACCAGAAAAAAAGAAAAAAAACCTTATGTTCACTTATGGGTAAATGAACTACCCCTCAAAAGAAGAATACAGATGGCCAAGAATTGTATGAAAAGATGTTCAACTTCTCAAGCCATCAGGGAATTCAAATCAAAACTGCACTGAAATTCCACTTCATTCTAGTCAGAATGGCAATCATCAAGAATACAATAACAGGCTGGGGATGTGGCTCAAGCGGTAGCTCGCTCGCCTGGCATGCACGGGGCGCTGGGTTCAATCCTCAGCACCACATACAAATAAAATAAAGATGTTGTATCCGCCGAAAACTGAAAAATAAGTATTTAAAAATTTTTAAAAAAGAATACAATAACATTGTGTGCCTGTATGAATATATAACAATGATTCCCACTACTATATATAATTATGATGTACCAATAAAATTTTTAAAACAATGCAAATAACAATGCTGGCCAACATGCAGGGAAAATGAACCTTTTCTGTTGGTGGAAGTATAAATTAGTACAACCAAATCAGTATGCATTTTCCTCAAAAACTAAAAGTTATATCTATCCAAAAGAATTAGAGAGGATACTTCAGAGATGCATACATCCCCATGTTTATAACAGTACAATTCACAGTAGCCGAGTTATTGAAACAACATTCATACACACACTTATACATACATAAGGTATTTTATTCAGTCGTAAGAAACAGAATTATGACATTTGCAGGAAAATGAATGAAACTAAAGTGCATTATGTTAAGCAAAATAAGCCAGGCTCAGAAAGACAAATAATATGTTTTCTCTTAATATGTAGAAGCTAGAAAGAAAGAAGGGGAGAAAGGGGGGGGAATCCTATGAAAATAGAAGAGAGACCAATAGAGAAGAGAAAGGAGGTTGCGGGGTTGGGCAGTGGTAAGGGCAGTACCAGGGGTTGAAATTAGTCAAATTATATGCATGTACAAATATACTGTAGTAAATTAGCCCAGTATTCTGAATATGCATGAACAGAAAGAAATGTTAATGGAGGTGCTACTTTGACCAGGAAAACAAAAAAATAAAATGAATAAAATTGGGGGGTTAGGAAGATAAAGTTGTAGACAGTTTGAAAAACCATACCTTTACATTTCAGTAAGGACAAGGTGGTAATCACTTTTTATTCTATGAAGAAGAATATTGGTTACATTGTAGCAAAATACTATTATAAAGTAGACCAATTTTGAAGGGGCTAGTCAAACCCAGGATCTCATGCATGCCAGGTAAGCACTCCTCCACTAAGCTACATTCCTAGCCCTAAAGTAGACCAACTTTTACAATTGAGCTTCACATTTTCTTTTACTAAAAATTAAGTATTCTTAATCTATTGATCTTTTTTATTATGAAAAATTGTTGTCTATTTAGCAGGTATTTGGGGAGGCAGGGTTAGGCTTAATCCATACCATCGGGGTTAAGAAATGTTTAACAGAGTGTCAGAAGGTACCTGGTTTTTGAGGGAAACTCATCCAATGAAGAGTATATTCTTAAATTTTTACATGATTATGTGATTTTATTATTAAGAATTATTTTTTATTGGATGTGAAAATCCTCATGTCTTCACAGCATTGGGAGCAGAAAAATAGCCTAACAGCCCAGATTCTGGAGTGCAAGTATCTGAGATCTAATCCCAGCTCTAACATTAGTTATATGATTTTAGGTTGACTAGTAATCATTTGTGCCTCCCTTTTCTCATCCATATAGTGGAGATAATAGCATCTTCTAGGGTTATTTTGACAATTAAATGGGTTGGTTACAAAGAGCTATGTAAGGGATAGCTATAAACTAGTTTAAGAAAAAAAAAGTCTTTCTTGTGAATCCATTTGTTCAAAATACCCCCCGAAGTGTAGAATCTTCTCATTTGCAGAGGGAACTTGTGAATGTTGAGAGGTATTAAAATTTACTAGCTTAATTTCTAGGTGGACTAGGATGTAGCTTAGTGGTAGAGCGCTCACTGTCTAACATGTGTAAAGCTGAGGAGAAGGATTACAAGTTCAAAGCCAGCACCAGCAATTTAGCAAGACCAAAAGCAATTCAGCAGGATACTGTCTCTAAATAAAGTATATGTATAAAGGGACTGGGGAGGGCTTGGGTCATTGCTCAGAGGTAGAGCACTTGCCTAGCATGTTTGAGGTACAGGGTTTGATTCTCAGCACCATATATAAGTAAATAAAGATCCATTGACAACTAAAAAAATATTAAAAAAAAAAATAAAGGGCTGGGGATGTGACTCATTGGTTAAGTACCCCTGAGTTCAATCTCCAATATTACCTGCCCCCACCCCACCAAAAAAAAAAAAACCAGCAAGCAGCTAGCTTATCTAACCCATTGCTATAGCAGACCTTTGTATATGGCAGACCCCCTCAAGTATTTAAGTGAGTTAAGTATGTCCCAGACATGTATTCTCAGCTGAGTACCAGTGCTGCCTGTTTGCATATTTTGGATAATTCCTTCTAATGAGATTTTTTAATTTTCTAGTTTTACTTCAAGTTCATTCTAATTTCTAAGGAATTATCAATCCTTTTTATTTTGTGTATATTCTTTACAAGTTTTACAAAGTAGCAATAGTGGATCATTTACCAAAGTTTTTTATAGTAAGTCCCCAGCCACCAAATACGTATTATGTAGATGTACATTCATTGTCTGTTTAACTCATTGTTATTTTAGGAATTTGGTGTGTTTGTGGGTACATACATATATGTGATCATGCATGTATATACATATTTAACATATAAAAAACACCTTTATTTATTTATTTATTTATTTATTATTAATACCGGGGATTGAACTCAGGGACACTTGACCACTGGGCCGCACCCCCAGCCCTATTTTGTATTTATTTAGAGACAGGGTCTCACTGAATTGCTTAGCGCCTCACCATTGCTGAGACTGGCTTTGAACACACAATCCTCCTGCCTCAGCCTCCTGAACTGCTGGGATTACAGGTGTACACCACCATACCTGGCCACATTTCTTTTTAATGGATTAGTATAGTATAAATTTTTATAATATTTGAACCATATATATGAAATGAGAGAAAAAAATGTGTTATTCTACTGGAAGCCAGTAAAAAAGATTTGCTGTATACACAGATTTTGAGTCATTTATGATTTATTAAATGATATATGTTTCAAGTAATGTTGGGAGTTTTTGATTAAAGGTAGTTTGCTTCATGCAACATGTGAGTCCCTGATGATTTCTAATGGTAGAAAGACTTCCTTAAGAACAAATTTCTTCATCTTGTATTATCAGTGCTGATCATGAAGCATTCAAACAAAGTAGAGATTCTGTTGTGAATGTAATGAAGTATATATACCTCTTACTCTCTTGCTTTCAAGAAGATCATATTTATTTAGAAAATTTTATTTAAAAAATTCAATGCTTTCACATACAGAAACTTAAAGCAGTACTGGAAATATCACATGGAAGTTTGTGACAAATGCCTGAATTTGTGGCAATTTTAAATGTTTATAAATACCAGACTTTTTGTATTTAGGGAAAAGGAATGAGAAAACTTGACAGAGATAAAGTAAATGGAGTACAACTTGAACTGGGACAAAAGATATAATGAAGATCATTTCATGCACTGAGTATCAGCAGGGTAGCAGATGATTGAAGGTACATACAAAGATAAATCACCCTAGCACTCTGGCTAGCATTTCATTCCAAGAAAAAATAAGTCCAAAGTCATGCAACCTAGGCAAAGCAGGAAATGGTATAAGAGATGGTCAGTCATATAGAAAACAAATAGTTGCATATATGAGTAAAAGAGGTTGAAATTAATTTGTAGGAGACCTTACATGTCATATAAGTAATTTGTAAGTTAAGACTTTATAGGTAATAGGACATATCTGTAGTTGTTTTCAAAATTAGGAAAGAAAATTAATTGGATTGGTGTAGATATCTTGGAGGTAA
The DNA here is from genome assembly GCF_001458135.2 of Marmota marmota marmota. NCBI lineage: Eukaryota > Metazoa > Chordata > Mammalia > Rodentia > Sciuridae > Marmota > Marmota marmota. Next base: position 115,931 of record NW_025999949.1, read on the forward strand.
CCATTAGGAAGGAAACCCTTGATGAGAATTTCTCCTAATAGCAATTACATGTCTTTCCTATTAGATAATTAGCACAGTTGCCATAAGTAGACATTTATTCAGTTCTAAATACTTAGCTCCTAAAACAATGTCTGGCACATAGTAAACATTTCATAAATGTTAATAACATGAAGACTATGAAGAAAGGCTTGCTTTTTAAATTTTAATTGACATAATATTTGTACTTATGGGATACCATATTATAATATAACATATCTACAATTTGTAATGATCAAATCCAGATAATTAGCATTTTCATCTCTTCAGATATTATCATTTTTGTACATTGGGAACCTTCATACCCTTTTCCTATAGTTATTTTGAAATGTGTATTTAATTGCTGTGAACTACTGTGCTATAGAACATCTGAACTCTATCCCCTGACTCTGTGTTTTGGTACTTATTATCCACTCTCTGAGTCTCCCTCACTTCCCCCTATCCTTCCTAGCTTTAGCAACCTCTATTCTACTTTCTACTTCTGTTACCAGTTTTTTTAAGCTTACACAAATGAGTGAGAGTATACAGTATTTGCCTAGCCTATTTAACATAATGTCTTCCACTTCCATCAATGTTGCCATGAATTGCAGGATTTCATCCTTCTTGAATAATATTCCACTATAGATACTGCCAGATTTTTTTATCCATCTATTTGTTGATTACATTTCTTGGGTATTATGAATGGTGCTTCAATAAAGAGGGGATTGCAAATATCTCTTTTGATACAATGATTTCATTTCCTTTGGACACACACACACAGTGGTGGGATTACTGTTTTCAGTTTTTTTGAGGAACATCTGTACAGTTTTCCATAATGGCTATACTAATTTACATTTCTGCCAACAGTACATAAGATTTCCCCTTTCTCTGCAGCCTCACCAGCATTTGTTATTTTTTGTCTTTTGATAATAGCCATTTAACTGGAGTGAGGTACAATTTCATTGTGGTTTTCATCTGTATTTCCCTGATGATTAGTGATACTGAGCATTTCTTCATATATTTCTTGGCCATTTGTATATCTTCTTCTGAGAAATGTCTATTCTAACCATTTATCCATTTTTAAATCAGATCTTTGTGCTGTCAAGTTATTTGGTGAAGGATAGTTTAATAATCTACCCAGCTCCTTGTCAGAGCCTGAAAACAAATGGGGGGAAAGAAAGTAAAGTAACAAGGAAGCCAAAACTTAGTGCTGCAGATTTTCTTCAGAAGATTTAACTGAAGTGGAACTGCTTAGAAACAAGACATTCACTTCAGTAAAATGGCCGGGGCAAGTAGGTATATGTATTATATTATATATTTATCTTAAAACTTTTCATAATGTAATATTGTCTCATCTGAATGTGCCTTATTTTTTTGGTAGTTACTTTTCAAAGTAATAGTAAATTTCAACAATATTCATGTCTCATCCAAGAGGATAATCTTTTTCTACAGATGTTTAGTGACAGATCTGGGTATATTTATGACTGTAATTTCTATCATTTTTTCATAGTTTCCCTCTTTTTAAAATTTTTATTTATGTGTGCTTTTAGTTAGTAATCTTTTTAATTTTTTTTAATTCTTTATATATATATTTTTTAATTTTTATTATTGGTTGTTCAAAACATTACATAGTTCTTGACATTTTTTTTAATTCTTAAAAGAAAATTATATCTGAGGTTAGTAGAAGTGTTTGTCCTGTGTGACAGTTGGAGGAAAGGATTTATAGTGACTTAACCCAAAGCCATGTAGTTAATGCATATTTAAATTTGCATTTATAGTTACATGTAGGGAGAATAGCAGAGTGTTTGCAAGGGTAGGGTCTGGAGTCAGAACTGAACCTTTCCTGGTATTCCCACTTAATTACTTAGACATTTTGTGTAATTTCTTAATGGTCTCAATCCCCTTATCTTTATCTCTAGATTTAGTTTATCTTATTCTTATATTGTCTTATTTTGGGAGGGTAACCAGGGATTGAACTCAGAGGCACTTGACCACTGAGCCACCCCCAACACTGTTTTGTGTTTTATTTAGAGACAGCGTCTCACTGAGTTGCTTAGCACCTTGCTTTTGCTGAGGTTGGCTTTCAACTCTCAATCTTCCGGTCTCAGCCTCCCTGATTGGCTGGAATTACAGACGTGCGCCACCATGCCCGGCCTATATTATCATTTTTTATTGATAGTTTTTTATATTGATTATGTGGTCAAATAATAGTATTTATATATTATTAAAATTAATGTCACTTTATTTTAAGTTTTTAAAAATGTGTCTACTATAAAACATTAAACTATATATGTGGCTTGCATTAGGTTTCTATTGGATGGCTCTGCTATAGACTACAAATAGCAACCCCTGGCTCCCCAATTCCAACCAGAGGACTGTTTTTGTAAATAGTTGTATTGGAACTTAGTACCATTCACTTCATTTATATATTGTGTATACTTGCTTTTATGCTGCAAAAGTTAGTTGTGTGGTTACTACAAAACCAGATGGTCCCATTAAGCCTAAAATACTATTTGATGCTTTAGAAAACGAATTTGCTGCTCCACTCTAGACTGTAGTTGACAAATGTTCACTAATTTGTCATCTTTTGAGTGGTTATAATAGAGACAGAGATAAAAAGCAGATTAGAGGGTGCCAGGGAAAAGAGGAGAGTAGGGAGTGTTAATAATGGTCTAAGAAAATAATGGTAATAGTTATGCTATTTTGAATATAATAAAACAGCTGAATTGGTATTTTTAAAGGGTCAATATTATTGTGTGTGGATAATACCTCAACGTTTAAAAATCCTGGTTTGGTTTATATAATAAAGCAGTATATTAAACATGATACATGTTGATGATAATGAGAACATGCAAAGAAACATGAAAATCAGTTATGAGAACAAAAAAAAATTTCAGAAATAGTTTTTTTTTTTATATACTCCCTTATTACAAATAGTTTTTTATCACTTTTAAAAGCTTGTGTCACAGTTGTCCATTGGTGTCTGTGGGGTATTTCCAGGAGACCATGCAGATACCAAAATTTGCAGATGCCCAAATCTCTTATACTGTAAAATGGCATTATACTTGCTATGTACCTTACACACATTCTCTAATATACTTTAAATGATGTCTAGATTAATTGTAATATTTAATATGATGTAAACACTGTGTAAATAGATTTTTTTTCTTTTTTGTATTAGGGATTGAACCCAGGGGTATTTTATCACTGAGCTCTCTCCCCAGTTTTTATTTTTTATTTTGAGACAGAGTCTCATTAAGTTGCTAAGCCTAGCCTCAAACTTGTGATCCTCCTGCCTCAGCTTCCTAAGACTCTGGGATTATAGGTGTGAGACACCACACCTGGCTTAATTTTTTTTGGGGGGGGGGGATGGTGCCAGGGGTCAAACCCAGGGTTTGTGCATGCTAGGCAAGTGCTGTACCACTGATGGGCATCTACAGCCTATGAATAATTTTTCTACTCTAATATTCCAGGAATAGTGACAAGAAAAAAAGGTATACATGTTCAGTACAGGTGCATTTTCCCCACAGATTTGGAGGACTAACTGTATTTTCAAGTTGTTTATTGATAAGTGCTTAGCTGAAATTGCTTACTCATACAAAAGGCTTATCATTTAGATACAATCTCTTATTTAGTTTGAGACTTTAGATAGTCCACAATAATATATATGGCCGATATTAATATATAACTAAATAAGTGAGTACAAAGTATATATAAAAACTTCAATGCATGTTAATTCTTTTCTGTAAGTACTTATCTAAGTGTAGAAATCATGGCTTTATGGAATTTTTGGCCAGCTTTTGAGAGGAGAATATAATTTAACAGAAAGGCCATTCCCAAATGTCCATATCTTGTATCATGTAGGTATTTTATCTTCATTGAATTGTTAAACATCTATATATAAGTCTTCAGTATTTTCACATTGCTTTGAAGGTAACAAATTATTACTTGCGGCTGGGTATGGTGTAATCCCAGTAGCTCAGGAGTTTGAGACATGAGGATTGGGAGTACAAAGCCAGTCTCAGCAATGGTAAGGTGCTAAGCAACTCAGTGAGAGCCTGTCTCTAATAAGATACAAAATAGGGCTGAGGGTGTGGCTCAGTGGTTGAGTGACCCTGAGTTCAATCCCTGGTACCCACTCACCCCCCAAAAAATAAAGAAAGAAACAAAATGTTACTTGCATTATACAATTGATTAATTTATTTGTTGTACGTAGGGTTTATCAGCAATGTGCTTTATGCAATCCAAAAACCAATAGTTGTCTCATCATTTTCCTTGTGAACACAGGCAATGGGTTTTAATTTTATTGCCCTGAAAGCGGCATATTACAGCACCTTATTGTACCATGAGGTAGAATAACATGTCTATGAGCACAGCCTTGGAGCCAGACAGAACTAGTTTCTAATTACAACTTAACTTACTAATTTAATGTGACCCAGTACTGCCTATTAAATATTTAACAAATATTTCTCTAAGTCTCCATTTTCTTATGTTTAAAATGAGATAATGCCTTTTCCAGTGATTTTTTTAAAGCAACAAATAAGAAAATAAGTGCAAAGTACTTAGCACTTAGAAACCACTCAATAAATGGTAACTTCATATTATTGCCAGTTAATGTTATGTTTTTTAAATCAAACTCATTAAAATTTTTAGTGTCAGCATCATACATTTCATTATGTATTTTACTGACTACTACCTTTTCAAAAACATAACAAAATAATAAGTTACGTTCTATTTTACTTTCAGTCAAAGAAAAATAAGAAGAAATCAAAGTCAGATGCTAAAGCAGTGCAAAACAGTTCACGCCATGATGGAAAGGAAGTTGATGAAGGTATTTGAGCAAGGGAAAGCACTGTAGAAATTTTTTAAAATCCTTTTTTTTTTTTTTTAAACCAAAGTGTATCATGTAAAAGCCTCATTTGTTTTAGTTAGTCTTGTATCTAGCTCTTCTTTTTAATTACTATAGTTTTTCAAATTCAGATCTATGACACTGGTAGGAAACAATTTGTTTTCTAAATTATTTGACAATTCGATAGTGCTTTTCGTAAATGAAACTACCTTGAAATTTAGGTCTACCTCAGTATTTTGAACAAACTGAAAAGCCATTCATCTTGTCTTTGTTTCCTAAGTATGGTTTTGGGGATTTCCCCCATTGTTTTTAAATATACCATCCCTGACAGGGATGTAATTTTGTTTTAAAACATGCATTCTCACCTTTTGCCTTATTTCCTAAGTTCTAGTCCCAAATACTGGTAAAGTTCTTCTTAAGAACTTGATGTGTTTGTTTCTAGGATTGTTGAAAAGGCAACTGGTATTTGAGAGGTGGCAAAGTTGAATCCAATTTTGGAGGCCAATTCTGCAGTTCCTACTTAAAATAATCTAGATTATTATTGCAAAATAGCAAACCCTATTTATGCTTGGATAATTTCCTTTATTGGTAAAATTCTTGAATAAGCCATTTATCTTCATTACCTAATAAACCCGTTTATTAGTGATTTTATATATATATCATTCCTATCACTTCTACCCAGCAAAATAAAAAGATACATGATGACTTATTTGTATCACTTTTTCTATAGACGACATATTTGATTAAGAAAAATGCTAGAATATATAATAATGGTTTGTTGCCTATAACAATAAGCTTAGAATAAATTCTTAGTTTAAATTAATAAAATCAACACTCTGGGTTTTTAGTTTAATATATACATTTATCATGATACCTTGTGTGCCCCACCCCATTTTTTCCTCAAAACTACACCTTTTTTTGTTTTCCCCTTACTGAATAACATTTTTTTTCTGGGGCTATGTCAGGAGCCTGGGAAACTAAAATTAGTCACAGAGAGAAACGACAACAGCGTAAACGTGATAAGGTGCTGCCTGATTCTGGTTCATTGGATTCAACTATCCCTGGGATAGAAAATACCATCACAGTTACCACCGATCAACTTACAACTGCATCATTTCCTGTTGGTTCCAAGAAGAATAAAGGTATATTAGTGGAACATAAGAGTGGTACATCAAATCAAACTCCTTTAAATCAGATTTACAAAATATTTTGAATTGCTAATGTCATTGTGCTGATATACCCTTCTTCATGAGAATATTATGAACCATGTATTGGTTTACCTAATACCATCAGTATTATTTTTTACATATTGCCCAATGAATGGCTTGTTAAAATCTGCCTTTCTGCCTTGAGTCACATGAGAAAATGATGTTGCTCCTTTTCTTCATATGTATTGCTTTGCCCCAACTCTTGCACCTCATTTCTTATAGTGGATAAAACATTTATTAAATGGAATTATTTATCACCATTATGCATGTTGGGTGCTTTCATTCCAAGATAAAACAGGCATATTCTGGTTAGTGCAGGTTCTATCTGGATTTCTTATCACCCTAGCTTTTTGAGAGGACCAGAGATGTTTGGTAAAGCAGAATTTGAAAGGTTATTAAGCTTATGATCTTCCAAGTATTTCAGATGTTCAAACTATCAATATTGATGGCTTCTTGGTAGCACTTTACATTGCCATCATTTTACACCAGACACGCCAGTCTGCAAAGTGATACTGTTCAATTTGCTTCAAAACATTGACTTAACTCACTCTTGTCTTTTTGTTAATGACCTCTCATCTTACCATCACTCAGTTGTTTCCAGATCACTTTCTTAGCCTTATTACTCTTTTTCACTTTTTTGCTTGGTAACTTGTTGGAATTTATTGCCACAATATAGCAGTGACTTAATTCTACTTACTCATTTTCACTATCACATGTTAGCTGTGCTTTAGTAATTCAGTTGGTAGCCCTTTTCACTGTCTTGTACTTGTGCCTTCCTTTCTCACACAATTCCGTTTCATGCTGGATTGTATTTTTGTTTTTGTTTTGATATGTTATGATCATTATGCTTTTTAGTGACAGAGAAATTGTAATTTTGTTTTAAAACTTGCATTCTCACCTTTTGCCTTATTTCCTAAGTTCTAGTCCCAAATACTGGTAAAGTTCTTCTTAAGAACTTGATGTGTTTGTTTCTAGGATTGTTGAAAAGGCAACTGGTATTTGAGAGGTGGCAAAGTTGAATCCAATTTTGGAGGCCAATTCTGCAGTTCCTACTTAAAATAATCTAGATTATTATTGCAAAATAGCAAACCCTATTTATGCTTGGATAATTTTCTTTATTGGTATTTTAGTTGACTAAGGATATGGTAATTAGAGAATCAGTTACTTATGAACATGTGAAATGTGTTGTAAAATTTACTTTTTTCCTGTGTAAGAATCTGGCACTTGAAGAAACAATTTATTATAGATAATAAGTAAAAATTAATTTGTATATTACTCCTAACTTAACGTGCACAGTGGCCTTTAGTGTTAAATAAATTTTATTTCTATTTCAACCAGGTGATTCTCATCTAAATGTTCAAGTTAGCAACTTTAAGTCTGGAAAAGGAGATTCTACACTTCAGGGTGAGAGAAATTACATGTAAATTAAATTGAAGGCCCGTCAAAATAGAAACTTATGTACATGTCTTTTTTCTTCACACAAGTGATGCAGAAGGAAAATAAAAGGATTTAAAATGATTTTTAATTAATAAAGTAACATAATCCAGAGATTTTGGAAAATAGATAAAAAGAAAAATTACTCCCACTTCTAACAGCATTTGGTATGTTTTAGCTTTCTGACGTCCCCATAAATAGAAACATTCTTTTAGTAATCATTTACATGCAATTTTGTTTCTTGCTTGCATTGCTTAAACCAGTAGAGAAGGATTTTTGTTGAATGTGAATATAATATGTGAAATAAAAACTTTACCTCATATATTAAGAAAAAAAGCCTTAGTTATTATTTTTAACTACCTCTTTGATAGTATCTAATATATCACAGTAAATGAACTGTAAGGTACTCAGAATATCACAAACATAAAATACATTTATCTACTCATTTATGGTGATGGTTGGATTAAGTAGAGTGATACATGATTCGAAAACAAAAGTTATAATAAATTCGTAAGTGAAAAAAGCACCTTTTACATTTCAGGCTTGTTCTTAATCACTGTCACCTTCCTTCATGCCCATGAGTCTCAATCTTGGCTACATATTACAGTCATCTAGGAAGCTTAAAAAAAAAACATGTACACATACTTACATGTACATCAAAAGAAACATGTCCTTATATCTTCACAATCGCTTGTGTTTCCATGCATACTTAAAATACCTGGGCCTCACCCCAAGACATTCTGATTTTTAATTTGTCTGGGCTGAAGCTCCAAAGCCTATTTTTAAGAAAAATATTAGTTGATTTTAATGTGAAGCCAGGGTTTTTAGAATTGCTGCCTATACATAATGTATAGAATAGTTTAAGGAAATAATATCTAACTAGGGAGAAGTCTTCATATGAGTTGGGTGAGTATTTTGAGTATACTAGAATATATGTCATTTTCCTGTTCACTTTGTTGTACTTCCTTTGAGGCAGTAATTCTGCCATTGAAAGAGGTGTGGGGTGACTATGTCACTTTATAATTGATTTTTATCTTTAAAGCTCAAGCTATTTAAAGGAAGAAACAAAGGAATGGTCATTATAAGCCAAACAATTGTAGAAATTGAAAATACTTATTTTTTAAACAAGAAGTTGCATACTTATTTTTAATCTTTATTTCTTTTCTTTAAGTTTCTTCAGGATTGAATGAAAACCTTACTATCAATGGAGGAGGCTGGAATGAAAAGTCTGTAAAACACTCCTCACAGATCAGTGCAGGTGAGGAGAAGTGGAACTCTGTTCCACCTGCTTCTGCAGGCAAGAGGAAAACAGAGCCATCTGCTTGGACTCAAGACACTGGTGATGCTAATGCAAATGGAAAAGACTGGGGAAGGAGCTGGAGTGACCGTTCAATATTTTCTGGCATTGGTAAGAACCATTAGAAAAATGTATGTTCATTTAAAATTGCTAACCAGGTATATTTTGAATTTTTCAGAAGAGAGGAAAAAGTCTGTCTATAGATACATTAGTCCTTCTAAACAGAAATAATAGAAATAATTCATCTCAGATCATCTGCATGAAGCAAAGTGGGAACTAAAGTGAATACAGCATTTATTATTTACTCGTTACATAGTGCTTTCAGAAATATTATCGTATTTGGTTATCAATGTAGATAACTGGTATGTTTGTGATTTGGTAAATATAATGTGTAAGCAAACTTAATTAATTTCAGTAGTTCTATTGAGTCTTAGTGAAAATAGTAAGTGGAAGTACAGCATACAGCATCCATTTTTGAGTATTTTATAATCTGAAGAATGCCTGTTTATAAATTTTTCCCTAGATTTTTTTGATAAAGACTAGTAGTTTGAGAAATTTATTTCTGTAAGAGCCATTAAGTTAAAAACAACTTAATTTTTAGGTGTATATTTGTAGTATAGAAAAGAAATCCATGTTAAATATGGAAAACTGTATAAAGATAAAGGGAAAGGTTCACTATTGTCTTACCACCCAATGATAACCACTGTTACTTTTTTGCTTTTTGTTTATTTGTTTGTTTGTTTGTTTTTGTTTTAATTTTTTAAGGATTATTCCTGCCAGTGTATAATTTTTCTTTTTTTGATATGACTCGACTCAAACGAGCATTGTTATGTTCCTTTTGCCCTCATCTCACCATTGTAACAAACATTTCCCTTACTCTTTGTATTTTTATTTAATGACCCTATGGTGTATTATGTAGTAAGCATAATATACCATAATTAACTATTCCCATATTATTGGAGAAATAATTTTTCTTTTCTTTTTTTAACTGTTTTATATGATTTTACATTGAATATGTTTGATTTAGGGTCATTTCTTTAGTATAGATTTCTGGGAATTACTAGGGCTCAAGGGAATATGAATGTTTATAATGCCACATTATATGTTAGCAAAGTATTTTCTCAGAGAGTTTTTCTCCTTATACTTTCAGCATCAGTATATGTGCTCATTTATTATATACTTACCAAGGTTGAGTTTTTTTTTTAATTTTTAAATCTTATTTGATAAGCAAAAATACATAAATGGTTTTTTTAACATTTTTAAAATCACTAGTGAGGTTGACTTTTTTCTCATACTTTCTTGATCATTTCTATTTCTATTTTTGTGTGTGTATGTGAATTATGTTTGTGTTCTCTGCCATTTGTCTAATGGCCTCTTAGTGTTTTATTTTTTTGAATTAAATTATTTCTTGTGCATTAAATATACTTTTTTCCCCCCTATTGTTCTTATGGCAGGCATTTTAATACTTTGTTTCTTTTAATCTGGGGAGCAATAGACACTAGAAAGTTTTTAGTTTGTAAGTGGAGAAAAATTTCTTCTTTTTCTGTTAGTTTTCCCACCACTGTTTTCAAAACAAACTCATAGATCATTTACTAGTATTGTTCTTATGCTTGCTTTCCTCTCCTTCCCTGCCATGTCATAAAACTAGAAATATCAAAATTAGTTTGAAGAAGACATTCTGTAAATTCCTACCCGTTAGCACAAATCTCTGTGCTAAAAGCATCCTTTCATATTCAATAAAAAGAAATGGTCAGGTTTTATGATGTAATGTTGGGAACTGTGACCTTTTCTGATACACAGTTTATGTTTTAATTATAATTAGGACAGAGATTAAATGTTAGTCCTTCCTTAGAGATGCTACAGATAAAATAAAGCAGTGAATTAGAGTTCCTCCCTTGTTGGATTCAGACTTGTTGAAAATGAAAAGGAACTGTATTAAATTAGGTTTGTAGTAGGTCACTGAAAGGAGACAGATGTGACTGATCACATGGAGATATATGCTCCTTAAAATATGGTCAAATATCACATAACAATGGGGACACATTCAAAAGATGCATTCTTAGATTATTTCATAATCATGTGAACATCATAACATGTACTTAAATTAAGATGGCTATGATGTCACTAGGTGATACTGTCTTATGGGAACACATGGTCTGCAGTTGATGAAAGTATCATTTTTGTGGTACATGACTATACCCATGTATGAGAAAGAAATGTCTTTAAAATATTGATTAGATAGCATGGTATAGTAACATGGGACTGTCTGGTCACATGTATTAGGTGTGAAATAACCACTCTAGCTTTTATGTACATTAGATTAGTTATTTCACCTATATGGGACCTCATGTTATACTTGTGAGGATTGATTATAATGAATATCATATACCAAGTTCTGTATGTGACCCAGGTAGTTGCTTAATTATGATAGATAATAAAATAATTCGATATAATGGAAAGAGCATAAGCTTTGGAAATTAAGTTCCAGTCATAGCTCAGTTGTTTTCTAACTGTCAGCAAATTATTTAACTGCCTAGAGAGTTTACCAGAAGGATTAGAAATGGCTGGTGGAATGGGACTCAGCCATAGACAGATGTAAATAGTAGCTATTGCTGTATTATTGGTTGTGATTTCTACAGTTATCTTTAAATATTGTTATCATAGTTTTAAATCTGTACATATCTTTCAAGTTTCTTTGCAAATTGAAGGTTCCAAGTGACGTTCTTTATTTTAACAGCTGCTTGGTCTAGTGTGGATAGGGGAATGAATACCTCTGAACAGAATTCTGCTTCTTTTGCATCTCTCACACTTAACTCTGCTGTTTCTGGTATGTGAAAACAGTCTTTCATTTAGTTAACAACAACAACAACAAATTCTGTTTAAATAAATTTTAGCACTTGTTATTTAAAAAAATAATCAGCATCAACATAATGCTATCAACATTAAAAAAAATAGATAAATAGAATGTCAGAGATCTTTAAAAGGGTGTGGGGTTGGGGAGAGAAAAAACCTAAATCCTTTTATGTGCTAGTGGCTTAGCTCCTTTCTGCAGGGGAATAAGGAAGATTCTGTGGCCAGACAGCACTGACAATGTGTTAGTGCACAGACAAATACTCATGGAAGGCCTTCCTTTAGGTTACGGTCATGATTTTCAGTTTCTAGTCTATTTCTACTATACTTGTGGTTGCATATTGGCTTTTTTGTTTTGTTTTGTTTCTGTTCCCTTTTCTTTATCTTGAATGGGTAGGGAAACCTTTCAGATTATGCAGACCCCCTCGTAATAATTTTACTTTGAGTATCGTTTTAGAATGTATACTATTTAAAAAACTATTGATTGATCATAACTTAAGTGGATATGCCTTTTAGTGATCACCTAGAAGCCACACACATTTAACAGATATTACATATTGGCTAAATTATGTGAATGTACAAATATGTAACAAAGCCCATTATTATGTATAAGTATAATGTATCAATTAAAATTTTTAAAAAACAGGAGCTGGGATTGTGGCTCAGTGGCAGAGCACTTGCCTGGCATGTGTGAAGCACTGAGTTCGATCCTCAGCACTATATATATATTTATATATATTTATATATAGGCTACATCAACAACTAAGATATAATTTAAAAAAATTTTTTTAAACAAATATTACATAAATGTGGGAGACACTCTTTGCAGTGCTCGATACACATCAGAATTCATGGACCCAGTTTACTAATTGTGTAGTTCCACAATGTCTAGAATCAGTAGCCTAGAATAAGGGTCAGCAAACTTTTTATATAATGGAATAAATAGCAAATATTTTAGGCTTTATGAGCTATAGTTTTTGTTTGTTTGTTTGTTTTTTGTTGCAGCTACTTAAGTCTGCCATGGTAACAGTAAAGCCGCCAGAAACAATACATAAACAAATAATTGTGTCTGGTTCCAAAATAATATTCTTTATGTATGTTTTTTCCAACCATGTAAAAATATAAAAAGTATTTTTGACTCATGGACCTTGTGAAAATAAGATGGATGAATTGGCCCATGGGTCTCAAACTGCCAAACCTTGATCTCATAGACCACCTTATAGATCTTTAGGTGCAAGTTAATTGTTTCCCTCATTTGATGAGGGAAATCAAATCATTTATACTACATGGTTGGAGAAAGAAGCATGAGCTCTTAAAGTAAAAGCACCAGGATTACAGTAGTGCTTCTTAGTATCCAATGTGCTAAATATATACTATGGTTACTTAGAGTTAAATTTATAAATAGTTATAAAAATATAACTATTTTGAGTATGTATCAAGCAGTTGTCATGTTAGTGGAATGCTAGTAAGATTATCTGTAACCAAGTGAAAAGTTATAAATTAGGACTCTGAGGGGAGGAAATGATTGTATAGTCTTTTATACTATTAGAAATCTCTCCTTTTTAACCATTTCTTTGTGATACTGGCTCTGAATCTAAAGTGAATCTATTTGTATCTACATACATGCTTATATACATGGTGTAGAACCACTGTTAACATTACAAAATGAATTCGTAGCCGTAGAATAAGGAATTTGACCTGGCATCTGTAAACTTACATGCCCCCAAAATTAGATGTACAATTTTGTGTTAAGTTCTAAATGTTAGACTACCACAGCACTCTCATTGAGTTCCAAAAGTACTCTGTGACATGGTACTGTCATCCCACCTATTCCTTCCCCACTCCCCATAAAACAAAAACAGAAGAACAAGACAAAATTTAAAATATTCTGTTCTTTTAAAGGCACCTAAACTTAACTCTCCAAACCTTCAACAATCCTCTTGTCTCTTTGGCCTTTCTCTGTCTCACCTTTCTAGATCATCTATTTCTTTTAACTTTCTTTTGGCCAGAAAGTTGTAGGTAACTCAAGACGTTTTCTAGTTCTGCTTTTCAGGGTTCTAAGGATATAGTAAACCCTGAAACATCTAGGGCCAAAATCATCAATAACCAGAGATTTTCTTTGAGTTTTATTGCTTTTCATTAAGAAGAAAAATAAAACAACTTTCTTTGGGTTCTTGAAATTTGTAGGTAACTAGTTGGAAGGATCTATTACAAAAAAATGAAATCTAATGGATTAGAATTATAGGGAAAGTGTGTCTGATCAATTAAATTAGATTTAATGATTATCATGTTTAATTACAATACCCTCAATACTACTTTTTCTTTTAATTTAACTCTTTTTCTAATGTCTGAATTTTTCCTTTTAGGAGAAACAAAAAAGTAAAGTCTCCATGTGCAAAATAGAACTATTGTTATGAAACATCATTAGGAAATTCCATTTTTAATTTTATTGCATTCGTTTTTCATTTAAGGGTCTACTGCTGAGCCAATTTCTCAGTCTACCACTTCTGATTATCAGTGGGATGTTAGCCGTAATCAACCCTATATCGATGATGAATGGTCTGGGTTAAGTATGTCCTTTTAAAAATTATCAGTTTTTGTTTTGTTTTGTTTTGTTAGAATTTTCTTTATAGCACCCTGAATTCATGCTTTATTATTTAATTTAAATCTTCTCATCTTTAAAGGTCATATTAATATAGTTCAATATCAAATGTATTACTTGAAAGCTGCTTATTGAATGCATGTAGTTAAAAAACTGAGTTTTCATAATGATTGAGGCAGTATTTAAAGTTTTTTTGTAGTTGCTTAATAGTACTTCTAGTTTAGAATTTTTGTTTTAAATAAATTTTCTGTTTCTTCTAGTTATAAGAGGGAATAGAATATACAGAAATGGCTTTGAATTTTTGTGCTGGTAGAAAACCACTTTCTTAGCATAATTTCCAGTAGGAACATAGGGAAGGCTAAAGGTAAAAATCATTTTTAAAAGATGGGGAGAAACCAGGTGTAGTGCCATATACCTTTAATTCCACCTATTCCAGGAGGCTAAAGCAGGATGAGACAAGTTTAGGGCCAGCCTGGGTAACAGTGAAATCCTTTCTCAAAAAAACAACAAAGAGGATAAAAATTAGAAGGGAAAGAAGATACAGTCTTCATGCTCAGAAAGCCCATACCATTTTCATTTAAAAATAAAAGTATCTGATATTATTTTTGCTTCATAACCCCAAATTGCAGAACTTGACTCATTTTTCTGAATTTTTATATCTTTCCTTTTTACTTTTTTTTTGGGGGGGGGGGTAAGCAATTATATTCTACCCTGTGGGATTTTATATTTTCTTTGGCATGTTAAAAAAATATATATTTTATGTTTTGTTTTTTTTCCAAGTAGGGTTGAAACCCTCTGAAGGAGGGTTTTATATACTTTTATATACTCAGTACCTATTATAGTATGGTATACATAGGTATTTTAGTAGTGTTGATAATGATGATAAAAGAAAACACTGAACTATGTACCAAGCACTAGTCTAAGTCTTATTAACTTATTTAATACTTTTAACAATTCTATAAAGAAAGATTCTTTCCCCCTCCACTTTCTGGTTGAAGAAACTGAGGCAAAGAAAAGTTATCTAACTTTTACCAGGACAGCTAGCTAGTTAAATGGCAGAGGGTAGTATGCAAACTTGATAGTCTTGGAGATGACAGTAATCAGAGAAGTAAGTTTGCAACACAGTAGTTTGAAGCACAATTACAGATTAGGGCAGAAGAAGTTGAAAAAGTAGACAAGGGAGGGCCATATTTTGAAACGACTTGATTTGCCTATGAAAATTAGGGAACTGGGGGTTGGAGTACTAGTTTAAATGGTAGAGCTGAATTTTAGTCCTGACTTTAAAATATAGTATCTCATAGTAATCACTTTTTCTGGTATTGAAGCAATTATATATTTTTTTAAAAAGTTGATTGCCTAGCCACTTTTGTTTAATTTCTAAGATAAATGTAATATAGTACAATGACTTATCTTGGAATCTAGGTTAATTAAGCTATAAAATGGAGCAAATAAAGTCTCATCTGATTTTAAGATATTATAAGAATGTGAAAGCACTTGTTTTGGGGAAAAATAGTCGTATCTGTGCTTTAGGAAGAATTTTCAGCTATTTGCAGAACAGAATTAAGGAGTGACTATAGGAAATTGGCAGTAAGCCATCTTGAGGTGCTGAGGTTGACACTGAGGAAAATTGAGCAAACAGGGTTCCAGGCTTCCCTGCTGCAGACTAGCTTCACTTTTATCTTATCTCTATTAGGAGTCTTCAAATATGAAAAAAACGTAATTGGCTGCTAAAATGAAAGATTTTTAAAAACATGTATCACAGCAATTTTGTACTTGAGGAAGATGGCGTTCTTCAAGTTTGTAGTAGTCTTTTAAATCCAAAATTTTTCTTTAACCTCATTTTCTCTGAATTTTATTTTTTTGTGTCAGTATCTTTAGTGTGGTGTTTTTTGGGGGTTTTTTTTGTTTTTGTTTTTGTTGTTGTTTTTTTGATGCCCAGTGGATTTGATATTTCAGAATTTATACAATGTGATTTAGTAATTTGAGATTAATCCACAATCCACAAAGCAAATGTTTTTTAGGATTTTGTTTTGGTGACACAAAGCCCAGGAGTAAATGAATTAGCTATATCATGTTGAGGTGGTTAAGGTTTGGAAACATACTACCTAGGTTCGAATCTTGGGTTTCTTGCCTTTGCTCTTAGACAGGTTGCATGATCATTCTAAAATGCCCTGGTTTCCTCATCTGTCAAGATAGTCATTCCTCCCCTGCAGTGTTGTTGGGGGTTAAATAGATTAGTACTTATAAAGCACTTAGAATATTACTTCATACATAGTCAGTATTCAATTAGTGCTGCTGTTCCTGTTGATATTCTGGTGATAAAATTAGTAGTTCACTTATGGGGATTAATCAATATTTCTGTTAAAACACTGGAGAATGTCTTTCAAATTGTTTTCATAATTGTTTTACTAAAGTTGTTAAAGTTAATGTTGAATTAAGTTCTGGCAAAAATAGCTGGCAACCAAATAGAAACTGGCAAAGAGATAACTAAGGTATTAGTCTACAAACAAATTAAATGGATAAACAAATTCCTTTTTCCTTTTAGGGAAAAAAAAATACTAACATGTCTCTTTTAAAAGATATTGGAAGACTACTGGAAGAATTTTGAGATGAGAAATAGAATAATTTCTATCAATCATTTTCAAGGGAACTATGTCCAAAAAGTTTATTAGCTCATTAGGCCCAGGAATAATAAAAATTATTACCAAGTTTCCTGGTAATAATTTTTAGGTTTAGGTGATTGAGCTATTGTTTTAAAGTAGTTTTATTTGATCCCAGTAAAGAAAAAACAATCTGGGATTATGTTATGTTTCTGTTAATAATCTTATATGGAAGTCATTCCATGGGCTACAGTTGTTACCCAGACTTCATGTCTACCTGCTACAGTTGTTATCCAAACAAAGTCACCCTCAGCAATTGTGAAGCACTAAGCAACTCAGTGAGCCTCTGTCTCTAAATAAAATACAAAACAGGGCTGTGGATGTGGCTCAGTGGTTGAGTGCCCCCTAGTACAAAAAAAAAAAAAAACTTTTCCCTAAGTACTATAATAGATGTTTATCCCTCACCCCCACGCCCCCTACAATATTTATCAAGAAAGTAGGTCATATGTTAGTATATGATTCATTCAACTTTTTAAACTTTTTTATACTTGATTATTTCTTTTCTGGCAATCAGTCTTAGAGGTAAGGCTAATAGACAACAATTTTCTGAAGCTGGGTTTCTTATCTATGAAGTTTAATTGTTTGGTTCAAGTAAATCCATTGGCAGCTCTGAATCTCTGAACACTATGGTTAATGAATGCTTGGGTAAGATGGGCAATTAGTTCTTGACATCTACTAGATCCCGTTATGCTTATAAAAATTGTTCTACATTTAAGATATTGCCAGATGTGGTGGTGCATACTTGTAATTCCAGCAACTTGGGAGGCTGAGGCAGGAGGATTGTCAAGTTTGAGGATAGCCTCAAGAACTCAGCAAGACCCTATCTCAAAATTTTAAAAAATAAAAAGGGCTGGGAGTGTAGCTCAGTGGTAAAACACCCTGGGTTCAATCCCCAGTACCCCTTTCCCCCCAAAAAAGACACATCAAGTATATTTTACTAAGATATTAGGATTGTGAGACATCAAGTCTTAGTTATATATACTGATAGCTTAGAAATGGCTTTAATGTCATTGGTGATAATAAAAACAATAGCTACCATTTATTGAGCACTTACTGCATTGCTGTGAACTGCCTTACATGTATCTTATATAATCCTATCAGTACTCCTTAAAATTGATTTATAGCCCATTATGATTAAAAAACTTGAACAAAATCATATTGTTATTAAGTGGTAAAAAAAAGTATTCAAATGTAGATCTGCTTGACTATAAGACCCACGTTCTTGAGCTGGGGTTGTGGCTCAGTGACAGAGCACTCGCCTGGCTTGTGCGAGGCCCTGGGTTTGATCCTCAGCACCACATAAAAATAAATAAATAAATAAAGTAAAGGTATTGTGTCCAACTACAACTAAAAAAGGTGAAAAGAAAAAAGAAAACTCAGGTTCTTAACCTCTATGTTAATACTATGTAATACTGACTCTAGAATACCCCTTATGTTAATGAATTTAGAAATATAGGAAGAAACTTCCTTTTTTGTCTACATTTCACACTTTTTTATGTTTTTCCTCCACTAGACTATAAATTTTGCTTGAATCTCTGTCTCTTCCTATCCTATATGGGATTTGCTTCCCTTCTCTGTTTCCATAGCCCCCTAATGGATCTATTGCTCTGTTCTTAATTGTCTGTTATGCTTGCATTTGTCTGTTATGCTCCATCCCTGAATAGACAGACTGTGACCTACATGTGGACAGGGATTTCTCTCTCACTCATTTTTGTGTCTCTCGAACTTCCAATTATGGTACATAGTAAGTGCTTAATGAGAGTTGAATTAGATGTAATTCCACTATTAATACATATTTATTATTGTGTTTTTCTTCTGCCTCTTCCTCACACAAATTTTGGGATCATATTGAGCAGTTTTGTCTATCTTTTTTTGTTTTTCTGTGAGCACTTTCTCAGATTATTATATGGTCTTTCAAAGCATATCTGTTTTTCAACAAAATATTTAATAGAATTCATCTAGAAAAATAAGAATAGTAAAATAATAATAAAAGTAACATAAGCACATTTGTCCTTCCAGATGCTAAAATGTATTACAAAGTTATATATGGCCGTATCCTAGGAATAGGTCAGTGAAATAGAAATTTCAGGAACAGACCCAAGTGCATATGAAAGAAATTAGTACTTGATAAAAAGAAGTGGGAAAGGCTTGAATTTTTTAAATTTAAGCAATGTTAGGACAACTTATTGACCATTTGTAATTAAAGTCTATTATTCTATCTTAAAACCTGACTGTAAGTACATATTACAGGAATGTATATGAGAATATAATGATGTGCAGAGAAAGGAGGAAAAATTTATCTTTGAGACCTGCTTAGTTTCAGGGAAAAATCAAAGAATGGTTTCCCCATTCTCAATAAGCCAGTGAACTTCCTAAAGAAAGTAAAATTCAGCCCTGGGCTGTAATTCAGTGGTAGAGCCCTTGTCTAGAATGCAGGCGTTCCTGGGATCAATCACCAGCACTGCAAAATAAATATAGTAAAAATTCAGCTGTACGCAGTAGCACATACCTGTAGTCCCAACTACTCAGGAGTATGAGACAAGAAGGATCTTGAGTTCAATGTAGGTCTGGGCAACTTAGCAAAACCAAAACCATCTCTCAAAATGAAAGAGTTATGGGTGTAGCTCTGTTGTAGACCCTGGGTTCAGTTCCCAGTCGTTCCCAACACACACACACACACACACACACACACACACACACACACACAGCAAAAATTTGGTGCCACCTAGAGTGAAAGAAAAGAATTTAGAAATCTAGAATAAAAATAACTTGCGAGACTAGGATGATTAAAGCCCTGAAAGTGGCTCAAACATCTATGTGAATCATCAGGTTAGGAAGCATTGAAGAATCTATAAAGTACACAGATTACCAAGTATTAAAAGAGAAGAAGGCTGGGCATGGTGGCGCATGCCTGTAATCCCAGCGGCTCGGGAGACTGAGGCAAGAGAATCGCAAGTTCAAAGCCAGACACAGCAATGGTGAGGCGCTAAGTAACTCAGTGAGACTCTGTCTCTAAATAAAATACAAAATAGGACTGGAGATGTGGCTCAGTGGTCGAGTGCCCCTGAGTTCAATCCCCAGTACCAAAAAAAGAGAGAAGTACATAACTTGGTGATTTGGAGAACGTCGTTTTGAAAGGTATACAAGAATGGGGGGGAGTATAATTTTGATACTGGTGTTAAAAGTTAATTCTGTACCATAGAAAATAAATCAGTTAAAAAATATGATTATCAGAGCAAAAAAAATCCAACCAAATCCTAGATTGAGGTAAAGATAGGAGGAAGTACAAATTCAGGAGACTGATAAAGGAAGTAAGGAGGATAAAATTAAATGGTTAATAAGTTTTCTGTACTTTTAGAAATACCACTTAACCATATACCTAGCAAAATTTGGATAAAGTTTGTTGCCATTATGCTACTATTTTTTCTAGCTCTTAAAATGTGCTTGAGGAAAAAGAAGAACAATAATTTAAAATTACAGTTTAGTTCAACATAAGGAATTTTTAGTTTTTTCATTTTAGTTTATGGCAGAAATGATAGCTAATTTACACTGTTAATTTTAGATGGTCTGTCTTCTGCTGATCCCAGTTCTGATTGGAATGCACCAGCAGAAGAGTGGGGGAACTGGGTAGATGAAAGAGCTTCACTTCTGAAGTCCCAGGAACCAATTCCTGATGATCAAAAGGTGAGTATAAGGGATAAGTGGGTGTTTGTTAATGAAAGAGACTAAGGGTAGAGCGTTCTGGGTTACAGAGGCTCAGGCAGTTGAAAGTATTAAGGAGGCAGTGCTGGGTATGTTAGTATATGCCTATAATCCCATGAATCAAGAGGCTGAGACAGGAGGATCACAGGTTCAAAGCCAGCCTTAGCAAATTAGTAAAGCGCTGTCTCAAAATAAAAAGATTTGGGCCAGGCACAGTGATGCACACCTATATATAATTCCAGCGCCTCGGAGGCTGAGGCAGGAGGATCGCAAGTTCAAAGCCAGTCTCAGTGAAAAAATAAGATGCCAAGCAACTCAGTGAGACCCTGTCTTTAAATAAAATACAAAATAGAGCTAGGGATGTGGCTTAGTGGTTGAGTGCCCCTGAGTTTAATCCCTGGTACCAAAAAAATAAAAAAGGGATTGGGAGATGTGGCTCAGTGGTTAAACACGCTAATCTCCAGTACCAAAAATAAAAAAGAGAGAGAGAGAGACAGTGATAACATCAGAAATAGCAAGTAGCAGGTAACATTAGAACTTAAAAATGACTGGATTTCCTTCCTGGTAATTTAGAGCAACATCATTACAAATCTTGGAATAGTAGATTAGAGTGTAATGCAGTGGTATTTAGCATGCATGAGACCCTGGATTCAGTCCCACGATCTCCCCCCCAAAAAAAAGAGAAAATAAATCTTGAAATAGAAGCCATATTTTAGAATATGAAGTGATTAAAGGATAGAAAGTAGTACTAACAATTTTTTTAAAATAGGTGTGGAGCCCAACACAGTTGTGCACACCTGTAATCCCAGTGGCTCCAGAGCCTGAGGCAGGAGGATCATGAGTTCAGTACCAGCTTCAGCAATTTATTGAGGCCCTGAGCAATTCAGTGAGACCCTGTCTCTAATAAAATACAAAAGGGAGCTAAGAATGTGGTTCAGTGGTTAAGCATCCTTGGGTTTCATTCCTACTACCCCAAAAATTAAAAAATAAATTTGGAACGGAATGGAGGAGAGAGGTAGTAGATGACAGTAATAGTGGTATCAGGATTTTGTAGTGGGGGAGAGGGTTGTTTGTATTTTAATGATAAGAAAAAGCTTTAGTGCAAGTTGGGCAGACTTTTTATAAAAGAAACCATATGATCTTTTGCAGCCATTCAACTATGCCGTAAGCGTCCATAAAATATGGAAGTGAACTTTGTCAAGCTGGTGTTGGGATTAATTTGTAGTTTGCCAACTCCTCCTGCTTTGTAGACAAAAGAGAAAGAATCTGGAATAAAGTAAAAACTTAAACATAGATAAAAGATCATATTTGGCTAATAGAATAGTATCTAGAAGAGGCAGTAGGGGATGGGGAAGCCATGGGCACAAGTGAATGGATTGGCTTTTAATAAGGTATACTACCACTCAGCTTCAGTGACCAGAGAAAGAGAGAGGTACTAATGGTAGGTAGGAGTTGGCAAGTTATAATACATGTAAAATTAGTAAGCAATATGAAATATGAGGTGGAAAAAAATGAGATTTAGACTAGGTCTGCAAAAGCTTCCTTGTACACTACCTTTCCACACAGAAATCATTCCAGTATTTGTTGAATGTTTAGTGAGTATATAACCAAAAGTCTGTATTTCTCCAACTGGACTTCCCTGTACTTAATCACTAGAATTTGGCAAAATCAATGAGTAGTGACTTTATCACACATCATAACAGTTCTTTTCCTGAATCTATTTATAGATTGTCTTTATGTTTCTAAGCAAACAGGATGCCATCTAAAAGCCCCTCATTGGAGAGTGGGTAAATAAAATTAGTATGTTCATCCAATGGCATATTAAAGAGAAATTTAAAATAAATAGATTAAAGCAACACTAGGGGCTGAGGTTGTGGTTCAGCGGTACAGCACTCGCCTAGCACATGCAGGGCACTGGGTTCTATCCTTAGCACCACATAAAAATAAAAAATAAAGGTATTGTGTCCAACTAAAACAATTAAAACAAAAAAGAATTTCTTTTTTAAAGTTACATTAATAGCAGTATGAACATAGTCTCAAAGACATACTGAAGCCAGGCACAGTGGCGCATGCCTGTAATCCCAATGGTTTGGGACACTGAGGCAGGAGGCTCATGAGTTCAAAGCCAGCCTCAGTAGAAGCGAGGCATTAAGCAACTCAGTGAGATCCTTTCTCTAAATAAAATTCAAAAATAGGGCTAGGGATGCAGCTCAGTGGTTGAGTGCCCTGAGTTCAATCCCTAGTACCCCCCATCAAAAAAAAAAAAACATACTGAATAATATGCAAATTACTGAAAGATACAGTAATACCACTTATGTAAAATTTTTATGTGTGAATACACATAATTTATAGAAAAATTGTTTGGATGGGGCTGGGGTTGTCACTCAGTGGTAGAGTGCTTGCCTAGCATGTGTGAAGTACTGGATTCAATCCTCAGCATCACATAAAAATAAATAAATAAAATAACTTTATTATGTCCATCTACAACTTAAAAAAACAAATCGATTGGATGGACACACAAGAAGTTGAAATCATTGTTACCAAAGTGAGAACAGGATCAGCCAGAGTTGTAAAAGATTTTAAGATTTATCATAATGTTATGCTATCAGGGATTGAACCCAAGCCATTGTGCAAACTGGGAAAGTTCTACCACTGAGCTACATCCCTACCCCTTTTAGATGTAGATTTAAATAAAATTCATATAAATTTTTAAAGATATTTTTAAATTTTGAGACAGGGTCTTGCTAAGTTGCCTAGGCCAGCCTCAAACTTGTGATCCTCCTGCCTCAGCCTCCCAAATATCTGGGATTACAGGTATATACCACCATGTCCAGCATCCTCTTGTTTTTTTTTGGGGGGGGTACCAGATAGACTTCAGGGACACTCAAATCACTTAACCACATCCCCAGCCCTATTTTGTATTTTATTCAGAGACAAGGTCTCACTAAGTTGCTTAGCACCTCACTGTTGCTCAGGCTGGCTTTGAACTCATGATCTTCTCGTCTCAGCCTCCCGAACCTCTGGGTTTATAGGCATGTGCTACCGCGCCTGGCCCGTCATCTTTTTTTCTTTTCTCTTCTTTTTTTTTTTAACATTTATTTTTTAGTTGTGTGTGGTTGGACACAATACCTTAATTTAGTTTTATGTGGTGCTAAGGATCGAACCCAGCGCCTCACATGTGCTAGGCAAGCACTCTACCACTGATTTACAACCCCAGCCTCTCTTCTTTTTACAGTCAAAAATTTGTAAAGTGGGGACTGGGGTTGTGACTTAGTGGTAGAGCACTTGCCTAGCACATGCAAGGCACTGGGTTTGATCCTCAGCACCACATAAAAATAAATAAAATAAAGGTATTGTGTCTAACTATAACTAAAAAAAGAAAAAAAAAATTTTTTTATTTGTAAAGTCAACTCTGTTATGGGTTAAAAGATGATACAGAGTTGATTTTGGCCTTCTCATTAATAAAACAAGCCTTTTGTCTTAGGGAACTTACATTTCATATTTGTAAGAAATGGATCATAGATAGGGCTGGGACTGTAGCTCTATTGTAGAGCACTTGTCTTGCACTTGTGAGGCACTGGGTTTGATCCTCAGCACCACATAAAAATAAATAAATATATTGTGTCCATCTACAACTAAAAAATAGTTTAAAAAGAAAGAAAGAAAGAAATTGATTATAATGGTCTGAGAAACAAACTGAAGACAGTTCTTGTGACCTGAATATCCTTCATAGTATGCATGGATTCGTGTGAGGGTTTTTTTGTTGTTAGGTTTTTTTTTTTTTGCAGTACTGGGGATGAACCCAGGAAAGCATTGCTACTGAACTATATATACCTCCAGCCCTTAGGAAGAGTTATCCAGGCTGGCCTCAAACTTGGTATCCTCCTGCCTTAGGCTCCTGAGTTGCTGAGATCATAGGCGTGTGCAGTGGTGTTTTAATCCTTTCAAGCTTATGAAATGCTTTCTGTGTTATAACCTCTATAGAAGTTTCCTCACAATTGGCAATTAACTTGAACTAAAAATTGGTTAGTCATCTTTGTTACTTTGTTTTTCCATCTGTTAGTAATTTCTAAAAGCTGTTTGGTGGTTTATGACATCACCAAAATCATACTAGTGACTATGATGTTGAGCAGAAAAATTGCAGTTACCCAGATCATCTCTTGCTATAAGGATAATATAGAAACCTAGGTTGTCATCTGTGAGAATAAGCAAGAAACATTTTCCATGGAAAGTTCACCTCTGTGGTACATGTCAATGCTAATTTAGCAATTCTGATTCAATAGATATTTTGGCATGCAGAATGTTCTTTTCAATGACATTTTTTCCCGAATTTAATTTTTCTAATTAAGCCTTTTATTTTTGAGACATAGAGTCACATGCATTTGTATAGAGTCATAACATTTTTTTAAAGTATTTTTAAAGAAAAACACAAAAGAAGTCTGGGGCTGGGGCTCAGCGGTAGTGTACTTGCCTGGCATGTGTGAGGCACTGGGTTTGATTCTCAGCACCATGTATAAATTAATAAATAAAGGTCTATAAACAAGTTAAAAAAAAGTTTTAAAAATTAAAAAAAAAAAACAGAAGAACAAATAATGATGCTGAGCAGTCTTCTGTACCCTTTACCCAGTTTTCATCAGCAGTAACATCTTTTTTTTTTTTTTNCATCCATTCAAGTCCTTGGCATAATCCCTCGCCAGTAAGAGCACAGCATGCCTGGATATGCCACTGATGATCTTTAATAGAAGTTAGCTTCAAAAACTGGGAGATTTCTGCTACACTCATGCATTCTTTAACGTCTTGTTTATTAGCAAAAATCAGTAATCCAGCTTTTCTTAGGTCCTCACGTGCTAACATTTTGTAGAGTTCTTCTCTAGTTACAGAAATCCTCTCTCTGTCTGTACTGTCCACAACTACTATTACAAACTCCGTGTTAGTATAATAAGTATTCCAGGAAGAACGAAGAGATTCTTGGCCACCAATATCCCACATTAGGAAACGTGTATTATTAATCACTATCTCTTCTACATTACTTCCTATTGTAGGGGATGTATGTACAACTTCATTCATAGAAAATTGGTAAAGGATGGTAGTTTTTCCTGCATTATCCAATCCAACAATGATAACTTTGTGCTCCTGGTGATTGAACAGTCTCCAGCAGTAACATCTTTATAAACACTGTAGTACAGCATTGTAACCAGGATATTGACATTAATACAGTCAAGATACAGAACATTTTCTTCCACCACCATGTTAGGGTTCCTCATATTAACCTTATATATAGCCCCCCTCACTTCTCTTCTGATCCTTTTCCCCCATAGTCCTTTCTCCATCTCTATAATTTTGTCATTTCAAGAATCTTAAATTACCCTGGTGTGGTGCCACATGCCTGTATCCCAGCTATTCTAACTGATGCAGGATGACTGCTTGAGTCCAGAAGTTCAAGGCCAGCCTGGTCAACATAATGAAAACCCATTTTAAGAAAAACAAACAAGGCAGGAGCAGCGGCGCATGCAGGAGGCTGAGGCAAGAGGATCCCAAGTTCAAAGCCAGCCTCAGCAAAATTGAGGGGCTAAGCAATTCAGTGAGACTCCGTCTCTAAATAAAATACAAAATAGAGTTGGGGTTGTGGCTCAATGGTCAAGTGCCCCTGAGTTCAGTCCCTAATACCCAAAAAACAAACAAAAAATGTTATATTAATGGAATTATATAGTATGTGGCCTTTTGGTATTGAATTTTGGATTTCTTGTTTGTCTGTTCATATTTTCCACCCAGCAGAATTCTCTGGAGATTCATCCAGTTTGTTGTATGTATCAGCAATTTGTACCATTTTACTGCTGAGTGATAAGCCGTGATCTGAACATACCTCGGTTAATTTAGCCATCCTCTTACTGAAAAGCATTTTCAGGGTGTTATGACTAAAGCTGCTAAACACACAGTTCAAGGGTTTTTGTGTGAATATAAGTTTTCATTTCTCTGGGATGAATAACCAGGAGTGTAATCACTGGTGTTTTGTAGATACATATTTATTATTATGTTAAGAAACTTTCCAACTGTTGTCTGTGATGGCTGTATCACTTTACATTCCCATGGACTGTGTTTGTGTGATCTTGTTTTTCTGCATCCTCACCAGTATTTGCAGTTGCCACTATTTTTTATTTTGGCCATTCTGATGGCTGACTATCAAAATGTGGTTTTATTTTATTTATTTTTTTTTTTAAGAGGGGGAGAGAGAGAGAGACAGAGAATTTTAATATTTATTTTTTAGTTATTGGCGGACACAACATCTTTGTTTTGTATGTGGTGCTGAGGATCGAACCCGGGCCGCACGCATGCCAGGCGAGCGCGCTACCGCTTGAGCCACATCCCCAGCCCCAAAATGTGGTTTTAATTTACATCTCCTTTTAACTAATGTTGAACATTTTTTCGTGTGCTTCTTTATTATTCTTTGATGAATTATCTATTCATAATTTTGCATATTTTCTCTTTGAATTGGTTTTTCTTTACTACTGTTTTACTTTGTTGTTTTTTCTTTCTACCGATTTACTTTGTTCTTCATTTAGCCTAGATCCTAGTTTATTGGAACTATTGTGTGGTTTTGCAAATAATGTGTGTGACTCTGCATTTTTACTCCAAAATTCTGTTTGATTTACCTATCAAGTAAGTTGTTAAAACATGAAAGTTGGGCTGGGATTGTGGCTCAGCGGTAGAGTGCTCACCTAGCATGGGTGGGACCCGAGTTCAATCATCAGCACCACATAAAAATAAAGGCATTGTGTTGTGTCCATCTACACCAAATAAAGAAAGAAAGAAAGCATGAAGGTTTATACAGCTCTCTAATTTTTTTGTAACAAGGAATGAAAGACATGGCAAAAAGGAGAATGAATTCTGTGTACTTCGTTACTTTTTTAAATATGTAATTTCTTGGTCAGTTTTTTCACTCATTATTAATTCTTATTTAGATTTGGGGGGATAAAGGCTGAACCTAATGAATGAAATTATTTTGTAATAATTTACTGTATAATGGAAATTTAACCTATTGGTTCACTTAATATTTTTGCTTTTAATATCAGGTTTCAGATGATGATAAAGAAAAGGGAGAGGGAGCTCTTCCAACTGGAAAATCTAAAAAGAAAAAAAAGAAAAAGAAGAAGCAAGGTGAAGATAACTCTCTTGCACAGGTAAATTACCAAAATAATATGTATTCTTTACACACCTGTTGCTTAAAATGTGAAAAGATGGTGTTAAGATACTAAAAAATAGGGCTGGGGATGTGGCTCAAGTGGTAGTGCGGTCGCCTGGCATGCGCGTGGCGCTGGGTTCGATCCTCAGCACCACATAAAAAGAAAATAAATATGTTATGTCCACCGAAAACTAAAAAAATAAATATTAAAAAATTCTCTCTAAAAAAAAAAAGATGCTAAAAATAGGTAGAAATAAATGACAAAATATCAGATAGTTACTTGAAAGGCATTTGAAAAATCACAGACTTTAATACCTTATATTGTAATAAAAATTTTATTGCCCTAAAAACTCATTACGAGGGTCACTAAACCTAAAAATAAAAATTCCAGATTACTCAAATGCATTTTTTATTATAAAATGATAAAATGGAAAAGGAAGTACATTATTCTGTACACACAAAAATTCACTTTGAGCTTGACTTTTGAACCCCTGTAATCCCAGCAGCTTGGGAGATTGAGACAGGAAGATTGCAAGTTCAAAGCCAGCCTCAGCAACTTAGTGAGGCCATAAACATCTTAACAAGAAGACCATGTCTCATAATAAAAAGGACTGGGGACTAGCTCAGTGGTTAACGTTCTGGCTGGTTAAATCCCCAGTATCAAAAAAAAAAAAAAAAATTGCCTTTGAGTAACTAGAAGGTTAATATTTACCACAATTAGAAAATCCATGTGCATAACTGGAATCTTCTACTTTACTGAGTTTCCTGGTTATTTCACTTAGTGTTCCTTCAGTTTTTTTGGTTTCTGATCATTAGAAAGTTGTTTTTTTGTTTTGTTGTTGTTGTTTTGCATCAGTCCTACATTTCTTTTCTCCTATCTGGGAAAAAAATTAGATTAAAATAAAGATAAAATCAAAGATGTTATTTCAGCTGAGCATGATAGCCCACACTTGAAATCCCAGCCTACTTGGAAAGCAAGAGGATCTCAAGTTCAAGGCCAGACTAGGCAATTTATGGATACCCTTTCTCAAAATAAAGTAATGATGTAGCTCAGTGGTAGGGCATTCCTGGGTTTAATCCCCAGTACCCAAAAAATTGTTTTAAAATTATTTTAATTTCAAACATCAGATTGTTAGAAGTACACATGGATTTATTTTTGAAAGCATTATTTCATTATATCACAACTTGTGATTTTATTTTTATTTCTTTATTTAGTTTTTTAATGTGGTACTGGGGATCAAACCCAGTGCTAGTTTTTTTTTTCTAAGTTTTCTGTTTCTTTCTTTTTTTTTTTTTTTTAATTTTTTTTTTTTTTTTAGTTGTAGTTGAACACAATACCTTTATTTATTTATTTTTATGTGGTGCTGATGATCGAACCCAGGGCCTTGCACGTGCTAGGTGAGTGCTCTACCGCTGAGTATTCTGAGCAACAACCCCAGGCCCATTCTGTTTCTATTTATGGCTTTTACTAATACATTTTTTTTGGTGAGGGGGGGGATTGTGGATTTGTTGAGTTCCTTTTGGAAGAAATTTTGTAGAATAGATACATGTCTTTCAAAAGCTCAATGTATGGCAAACATCATTAATGTGTTCAAGTTTTCTTTGGTACTTTTGACCACTGTTGTCTATATAAATTCCAAAATCCAAAAATTCTGAAATCAGAAACACTTCTGGTTCCAAGCAGTTTGGATAAGGAATACACCATTTTTAGAATTATTTGATCTGTTTTTTTAAAATATAGCAAGTAGGGGCTGGGGCTATAGCTCAGTGGATACAGTGCTTGCCTCATATGCACCAGGCTCTGCCTTCAATCCACAACACCACAAAAAAAAGAATTTAAGTAAGAAATAAAAATAAATAAATAAGAATTTAAAATATAGTGAGTAAAGTATTCTGGGTTTAGAATCAGATCTGTGTCCGGGTACCCATTCTGCCATTTACTTTGTTTTTGTTTGGTTTTTCGCTTTGCAAAAGTTACTTACTTGCCTAGGATATTTTAAGAATTAAATGAAATATCAGGGATAGGTTGTGGCTCAGAGGTAGAGCGCTCACCTAGCATGCGTAAGACACTGGGTTCAATCCTCAGCACCCCTGAAAGTAAAATAAAGATACTGTGTCCACCTGTAACTAAAAAAAATAAATAAATATTTTTAACAAATGAAATATCAACTGGGCACAGTGGCACACTCCTGTAATCAGCCTCAGGGGGCTGAGGCAAGATGATCAGATGATTGCAAAAAAAGTTCTAAGCCAGTCTCAGCAATTTAGCGAGGATCTATGCAACTTAGCAAGAACCTATCTGAAAATAAAATATAAAAATGTGCTAGGTATGTGGCTCAGTAGTTTAGTGTCCTGGGTTTGATTCCCGGTACCAAAAAATAAAAAATGATATATCCATAAAGTCCTACACAGAGTACATACCACATAGTATCCTATTCATAAAAGATTACTACATTTTGGAATTTTTCTTTTTTGGTTAATTATTTTCAATTGTTGGTATGTGGTTGGTGGAGTCTTTCACTATTGAAGTTCAATTTAGGATAGAAATAAATCATTGTCTTCTGATGCATGCTTATAAAGTTACCTGCTAAGCTTAAATTCACATCACAGTGTTGGATTACTATCTAAACCTACTACTATCCTAAACAAATTTGCATGTTTAAAAAAAAGATAAAAACTGGGGCTGGGATTGTGGCTCAGTGGTAGAGCGCTCGCCTAGCACAGGCGGGACCCGGGTTCGATCCTCAGCACCACATAAAAATAAAGGCATTGTGTTGTGTCCATCTACACCTAAAAAAATAAATAAACATGTTTAAAAAGTAAAATAAAAATAAAAAAGATAAAAGAACCACCACCATTTACATGTATGTGTTAGCTAAAGAATAATATATTAATTCAGGGGTGGGAAAGATGGTGGAATGATGAGGACATTACCAGTATACATGTATGATTGCATGAATATTTTGTTCCTTGAAAAAGTCATTCAATGAAAAATTTTGTGGGTTTTTTTTGTTTGTTTGTTTATTTTTTCTTGTACTACGGATTAACCCTAGGAGTATTTTACGTTTAAGCTACATCCACAACCCTTTATTTTTAATTTTGAAACAAGGTCTTGCTATGTTGCTCAAACTTGTAATCCTTCTCCATCAGCCTCCCTGGGAGCTGGGATTTCAGGCATGCATGACCATGTACAGCATTATGTCTTTTTTTTTCCATTCACAATTGATATAACTCCCTGGAAAAATCAAAAGTGATCAATATATGTTCTAAAAGTCATTTGGACAACTTCTGTGAAATGAAATTATTTTCTTGTGGCATCTTAAGGACAACAAGCAAAATAAATTTTAATTAGTAACGAATGAATGATTTTTATTATCTAATATACAAACTACTTTTCTCTGAAGGACACAGAAGAATTAGAAAAAGAGATTAGAGAAGAGCTTCCAGTGAATACCTCTAAAGCCCCTCCAAAACAAGAAAAAGCATTTTCCTTGAAGACCACAAGCACTAGTGATCCAGTTGAAGTACTCATCAAAAATAGCCAGGTAATTTTTAAGGAATAGTAGTAGTTTTACTGACTCAAGAATTGTATCATTAAAATTTTGCTGAAGCACTGCGGTAAGTACTTTAAACACAAACTAGTCCAGAAAACAAAGAGAAGGTAAGACCTATCATATAAATGTTGATAGAGAAGTTGAATAATTTGCCCATAGCTACAGTAATAAAATTGGAGCCACTACACAGCAGTTCCCGTTCATCCAGTTTTGGTTTCTATGATGACATGTAGTCTGAAAATATTAAGTGGAATTTTTCAGAAATAAATAACTCATATATTTTAAAGTACTTGTCATTCTGAGTGGTATGTTGAAATTGCATTATTTCTTGCCCTTCCTGGACATGAGTCATCCCTTTGTTCAGCTAATTAATGCCATATATGTTACCTGCTCATTAATCACGTAATAGCCCTCTCAGTTATCAGTTTAACTGTCTTAATATCACAGTGCAGTTTAAATAACCTTTACTTTTATTTTACTTAATAATGGCTCCATGGGGCTACAGTTGTAGCTCATTGGTAGAGCACTTGCCTCGCTCTTGCCTGGGTTCAATCCTCAGCACCACATAAAAAATAAATGATTAAAATAAAGGTATTGTGTCTATCTACAACTAAAAAAATTTTTTTTAAAAATAATAATAATGGTCCCAAAGCACAAGAGAAGTGATGCTGGCGAATTGAATGTGCCAAAGATAAGACTGCATGTGACTGCATGACCAATGTAATCCTGCAACCTATACACAGAAAAATGAGAAATTATATCCCATCTGATTCAAATGTAAAAAATAAATTAATTAATTAATTAAGATATTTTATTTTTTTTATAGTTGTAGTTGGACCCAATACCTTTTTTTCACTCATTTATTTTTTCTATGTGGCGCCGAGGATCGAACCCAAGGTCCCACACGTGCGAGACGAGCACTCTACCGCTGAGCTACAACTCCAGCCCATATAAAGTGCTTCTTTACAAGAAAAGAGAAAGTTCTTGACTTAATAAGGGAAGAAAAAATTGGATTTCAAGATTGCTAAGATCTACAGGAAGAGTGAATAGGAAAAGCATAGTATATTAGGTTTGGTACTACCTCAGTTTTCAAGCATCCACTGAGGGTCTTAGAACATATCTCCCACAGATAAAGATGGGGGTGGGTACTATATACTTTTCTTTTACTGGATATCTAGGCACATAAGGGATAGATGGTTTAGAGAAAAATGTGCCTGGTTGTATTATCCCCAGAGTTTACACATAAAATCATTGGTTCAATCTTCCAAAATTTGGTAACAAATTTTTTAATTTTTTTAGTTGTAGATGAACACAATACCTTTATTTTTTTATGTGGTGCTGAGAATCGAACCCAGTACCTCACATATGCTAGGCAAGTGCTCTACCATTGACCTACAACCCCAGTCCCATGGTAAAAAGTTTTGAATGCTGTCTTATGTGGTGCTGAGGATCGAACCCAGGGCCTTGCATGTGCTAGACGAGTGCTCTACTGCTG
The DNA here is from genome assembly GCF_001458135.2 of Marmota marmota marmota. Lineage (NCBI taxonomy): Eukaryota > Metazoa > Chordata > Mammalia > Rodentia > Sciuridae > Marmota > Marmota marmota. The sequence continues at coordinate 148,777 of NW_025999949.1, forward strand.
AGCCACAACCCCAGCCCCTGCCTGGTTCTTTTATTTGCCCATTCAGAAATTTTACTGAGGACCAACTATATGTTTGAAGTGTTGAGATACCTCAGAGAACAAAGCAGTCAAAACATCCTTGTCTTTGTGAGAACTTTCATATTTAGTAAAACAGCTTCTGACAAATTGAGTTACTGCTAAGAGAAAGAATTTTAAAAAGTCTTGTACTAAAACAGAGCTTTAATAATATTTGCTATTTGGGTATGAAGTTCTTGATTCCCTATAAGTGTTTTCTGGTAAACAGATGCAATCTGAGTATATGTAGAAATTTAATGGTAAATGGAAAAGGGCCAGCTGACATTTTGGTATTGTATTTAAATCCTTTTCAAAAGCCATCTTGTAAAGAATATTTGAACCCTTCTATGATTTACTGTAAATAAGTGGTAAGATAGAGGGGAAAATGATTGAAAATATGCAATAAAACTTTTGCATATGGAATAAATACAGGTAACATTATCAAAGATAAACCAAGCAATCCAGTGTAACTTCAAACACCTGAAATAGAATGAAGGAATACTAGTAGTTGTCTTTACTCATGCCACTTCTCTAAAGAAGTTCTTTTCCTGTTGGACCTTCTTGAACTCATGGAGACTGGAGGAAGATGGGCAATAGAAACATTACTTACCCTGTTTCTATAGGAAATTCAAAATAATGATTGCAGGTAGAGCTAGCCAGTGAAATAATCTGATTTCTCACAGCCTCAAGACACTTCAAATACTAGCCTTTTTAGTATTAACTGGTCCTGACCATTCATTAATGGTTATGCCTCAGTAAGGAGAATTTAGGCCCTGCTGCGGGTGCTGACACATACCTCTAGTGCCAGCTACTCAAGAGACTGCGGCAGAAGGATTGAGAGTTTGAAAGCACTGGGATGTACTTGAGTGGTAGAATGCTTGCCTAGTGTAATCAAGTGCTTGAGTTTAATCTCCAGAAGAAACAAACACACACACACAAAATCAAGCCCTCCTTTAGTATTCTAATTTCACTTCCAGACTTTGAAAATTTCAAAAAATTTTTCAAAATTTGAATTTTGAAAAGTTCAAAGTTGGTAGAATGTCAGCAGAACCATTGAATGTCTAAAAAATATTAAAAAGTGAAATATAGAAATGAAATAGAAATCATATAATGAAATAGAAATCATAAAAGTTAATGAGCTGGGTGCAGTGACACTCACCTGTGATCCCAGGCTAAGGCAGGAGAATCATGAGCCAGCCTCAGCAAAAGTGAGTTGCTGGGAAACTCAATGAGACCCTGTCTCTAAATAAAACATAAAATAGGGCTGGGGATATGGCTCAGTGGTGGAGTGCCCCTGAGTTCAATCCCCGGTACCAAAAAAAAAAAAATAATGAAAATGGGATTATTCACTCCTATTTGAGATTCATTAGGTATTTTATAATTTTATACCTTCCATTTTTATCTCAACCTGTATTCCTAAGTAATGTGAAGTCATGGTTTATTTGGCCGTGTCACTAGAGGGCAGACATGAGTTGCAGTGCTTCTGCTNAGTTCAATCCCCAGTACCAAAAAAAAAAAAAAAAAATGCTTTCTCTAGGTCAAAACTGGTTGAATATTTTAGCTTCCTTATGATCACATCTAATAATAAATTGGGATTAAAAAGAAAAAAGGGAGTCAGATTTAGACTAACTTTAAAATATTCAATTAGGACTTGAAAATCTAAACATAAAACTTGAATTTTTTTTTAACTTGAGAATTTTGAAGCATTTTTTTTTTTTAGCTACTATTTTTGTATTATTGAAACATAACAATGCTTATTATACTCTTAACTTTTTTTCTCTCTCCATTCCCCACCCCACCCCACTCCCTTTTAGCCAAGTCTGAAACTAACTGGGAATCTCCCAAGCAAATAAAAAAGAAGAAAAAAGCCAGACGGGAAACGTGAATTTTTTTTTTTTTTTTCCTGAATTGGACATGTGTTTGCAAACACTGTCTTGAAGATTATGCTGTTTATGCAATAATTTGTGAACATGTACAGAGTTTTATATAATAAATTTAAACCAATTTTTAAAACAAAACTGTGAACACAACCACCGTAAAAATGGAATCAAAGGAGAGTTAATTTATGAAATTAAGAGGTCAGCAGAATATACTACAGTGCTGGAAGACACTTGGGAAAGTCTTTTCAATTGAACAAGAATGATCTTAATTTAAGAATATTATCCTGGTTTTACAACAGTTCCCTGTTTACAACAGATTGTGCCCTGTCTCATCTGCAGCTGAGGAATAATGGATTCTGATTAGAGAGAGGGCTGCCTCTAAGTTAGTAGGCAACTCCTTGGATCTTATGCACGAACTTATACCATTTGAATCTGTTTTATGCTTATATGAAAGTGCTTTGATCAAATGCATAATCTGCCATATCTTTACATATTTGTCGGTAGCAATTTGTATTAAAGGAATCACAAGTGCAAATAAAAAGTCATTTACCATTTGTTTAACTAAACTGTCATGGTTTAGTTGCAATTTTTAAAAAGTTCTTAATTAAAACATTGCAAATGCAATTGACACTTGTATGGCTTATGAAGTTATTTTTGATAGTCTTACATTACTTGAATTGTTCAAAGTACAGTATATTTTAAATTAAAAAAGTAAACTATATGTATTCATTTTATTCACTTAAGGTTCAAACTAACAAATAATGCTCTTGTTTATGATTTGAAAACTTTCAAGCAAATCCAACCTAGAATTTTTCCTTTCCCTAGCAATTACTTTTTTTCCAGTGTCAACTCTTACTTGCTAATAATTTTTTGACTTTAAAAATTAAATCATTCACAAACTTTGAGTATGTGATGGAGAATGAAAAACTAGAGTCAGACAGCTTTAATTGACATTGTCAAGACCTCCAGTTATCAGGAATACATTTTTTTACTGCCTTAACCTGTAGTGCGTAGAATATGCATCAATTTCTTGAAGGGGATTCATGTTTTTATAAGAATTTTCATGTAATTATTGCAATTGTGGTCAAATAAGGAACATTTTCTGCTTGAAACTGTATTGATTTAAATGATGTGTGAGATGTTTCACCATTTTCAGGCACTGTGTAATTCTATTGTAATAAACTGGCAGGTATCTTTGTAACTATAAATAGTGCATGCTCGGCCATGTACACTGTAAATAGCCTTTACCAGACATGTTTGACAAGGACCATAATTAACATCACTTAGTAAATTGTGATAAAGAAAAAAGCCATGATTTATTTGATGTGATTGGCTTGTTTTTATGTGGCACCAAGAATGAAACTGTTTAACAGCTGTAACCAATGGTACTGATCTATCCATCGAATGTCGTCTCTATTATATTTGATTGTGGCTTGATAGTATTGCATTGTCAGTCTAGGAAAGCTAAAGAAACAGAATGGTTTTAGTTTTGCTGAAGACTGGCGTTATTAATGGACAGCTTTCCTAACAGGCAATTATTAACTTTCATCAGGTGTTAACATCTGTTTCAGGAACATGGCAGTATGTTTACATGTCAGAGTTTTGTTTAATTCTATGATATTTCTAAATTGATTTGTTTAAATAAATTCAGCAAATGGATAGCATTGTTTTTATTTGCTTCAATATGGGGGTAAATATTAGGTAAAATGCCAGGAATGGATTTCTTCAAATAACTTTATATTTTGTTAGCTTTACTTACATATTTCCTAAGTAGAGCTGAAAATTCCTAAGTTGTCAGCACTTTGTAAAGGTATCAAAAGGAGAATTTGATAGGGAGTCTGTAATTTTAGAATGTGCCAAAATGTCTATGCTTAAAATTTTAATTGAACTCTCTCAACTCTACCTCACTATTTCTTTATCTTAGAATTCTTTTGACTGTCAAACAATAGTTCAATATCTTCCCATTCAGCCACCTTTGCCAGGTGTTAAAGATTGAGGAGAGTGCTGGGAAGGTAGCTCAGTGGTAGAGTTGCTTGCCTAGTATGCACAAGTCCCTGAGTTCAAGACTCAGCACTACAAAAAAAAAAAAAAAAAAAAAATTTATAAGAAACATGAGGGATTGGGTGGAGATTGAAAAGTAGAAATTGTTATGTATGTTTTATTAATAAGAAGTACATGTTACATTTATTTTAAGAATTACATGGATTATTTATCCCGACTGTATGAAAGAGAAATCAAAGATTTCTTTGAAGTTGCAAAGATCAAGATGACTGGCACAACTAAAGAAAGCAAGAAGTTTGGTAAGCTTAGGCATGTTGGTTCATTATCTTCCTATTATAAATGGTTTATTTATGACATAATTCTAAGACGTTTTCAACAAGATGGAAGAAGATACAATAGAAATAATGAAAGAGGAGATCTAATACATTTGATTTATAAATGTTTCATAAAAACATATATATACTTGTTTTACTAATTAAAACTATAATTTGTGGGTTTTGTGACAGCAATTGTGTTTATGCTATATATAAAAATATATATTCATAGGGAAAGCAGTTGATGAGAAGATGAAGCACAGTGTGGTAGAGAAAGTATTAGACTATGAGACTGATGTTGAAAGTTCAGTTTCTGATTCCCTAGAAGAT
>NW_025999949.1:153672-184771 GCF_001458135.2 Marmota marmota marmota
TTTTTTTTTTTTTTTTTTTTTTTTTTTAAGAGAGAGAGAATTTTTTTAATATTTATCTTTTAGTTTTCGGTGGACACAACATCTTTGTGTGTATGTGGTGCTGAGGATCGAACCCAGGCCGCACACATGCCAGGCGAGCGCGCTACCAGAATATTTGCCTCTTATCACACACTGCAACTACAGATTATAACAAGTTTTTGTTTATTTCTGGTTTTGATTTTTGGATACCTAGGGGTGCTTTGCTACAGAGCTACATCTGTATCAGCCTCCTAAATTGCTGGGATTACAGGCATGCACCCAGGTCTATAACAAGTTTTTGTTGTTGTTTTAGGAGGTACCAGGGATTGAAATGCGGGGTACTCTACCACTGAGCCACATCCCTAGCCTTGTTAAGAGGCAGGGTTTCATTGAGTTGCTTATCACCTCACTGTTGCTGAGGCTGGCTTTGAACTTGAGATCCTCCTGTCTACGCCTCCCAAGCTGCTGGGATTACAGGTGTACACCATCATGCCCAGCTATAACAAGTTTTAATAGAATAATTACGCTGCCATGTAATCTTTGAAAACATTACTATTTTTTCCTAAATACTTTCAACAGTACAATGATTTCTAGCTAGCATCAAGACATGTATATGGGGCTGGGGATGTGGCTCAAGCGGTAGCGCGCTCTCCTGGCATGCGTGCGGCCCAGGTTCGAGCCTCAGCACCACATACAAACAAAGATGTTGTGTCCGCCAAAAAACTAAAAAAAATATTAAAAATTCTCTCTCTCTCTCTCTCTCTCTTTAAAAAAAAAAAGACATGTATATGAGTTATTACATTTGCTAATTAATAATAGTTAAAGTACTGAGGTTTGTTAATAAGTTAATTGAAGAAAATTTTAAGTAGATTCGAGGTCATTCCATGGTAACAGCATTCTTATTTGTATAAATGTGCTTTTCTTTATTTGTATCAAGGCATTCAAAATGAATATATGTAACATGTACATAAAGCATAATAAAATGAACACCTCTGAAACCACTGTTCTGCTTAAGAAATAGAATATTGCCTATAGGAGAACACTGGGAGTGAACATGACTTTTGCCATTTGATAACAGGAGGAAAGGCATGGATGAAAATGGCTATTCTCAAAAACCTAACTAGGCCCAGGTCTTTTTTAGTTTCAGAAGTGACTATGGGTCCCTGGTAACATCTATCTGGCCTTATTGCCACCCCTTCTGCTGATACCTTCTGGGGAATTGTAAGTATACATAGACACAATGGCTGAATGTGAGTGGCATTGACACCCAGTTTAATGCACAACTCTAAGTGGCAGCTTTTTCCTTAAGAGAAGAGGCAGCAGAGCTCTCTCAACAGTAGTCCCCCAGAATCCAGAAAAGCATCAAGTACTCCACTTAGATACCTGAGGTTTTTGTGAGACTGGAAACTTACTAATAAACACCAAAGGAAGTTTGTAGCAAGTTAGCAAACACTGTTTGGGAACTTAAGGTAACATAATTGTGTATGGTTTATTTATCTTCTGAGTTATCTTTAGTAATTAACAAGTATTAGGTTACTGGAAAAGTTGAAGTTGTTTTCTTGCATAGTCAAAATTGAAATAGCCAAAATGATGAAACATGGAAGAAAATCTACCTGAAACTAGGAAAGGAGCCATCCAAATGCCAGGAAGTTGGCATTTCTGTTAATAGCAACTGACCAGGGATGCAAGTGTGGGTTGATAGTAGGAAATCTAACATGCATGGTTTCATTACAAAGTTAAAGCAGGAAAGGTTACACAGTCATGACATTTATTTTGAAGATGTCTAACAAAATTCAATAGGCATCCCAATTCAGGGTTTTGTTGGTTTTGCAGTCCTGGGGATTAAACCTACCACTAGCTATTCCTATACCCCCCCACACTTTTTTTTTTTTTTTTTTCTTTGAGACAGTTGCNTTTTTTTTTTTTTTTTTTTTTTGGTGTCGGGCATTGGAACCCAGGGCCTTGTGCATACAAGGCAAGCACTCTGCCAATTGAGCTAGCTTCCCAGCCCTTTTCTTGATTTTTGTAACAAGAAAAATCTAAGAAATCCTAATAAAAATCTACTAGCACTAGGGAAAAAAAAAACACTGAAATAGTAAGTATACAAAAATAAACAGAATTTCCTATACTAGGATAAATACCTAAAAGAAGAAAAAGAAATGAAGGAGGAAATAATTAAAAGGGCTGGCTGGAGATGTAGCTCAGTGGAAGAGCATTTCTCCTAGATGCATAAGGCCCTGGGTTCAATGCCCTGTACTGCAAATAAATATTTAAATAAATAAAATCCCAGCTACATCAGAGCTAAAACTGTAATATCTAGAAATAAAATTCAAAAAGACACAAGACCAAATGAAAACAATCTAAAAATAAAACTATTTTGTACTGGGGATTGAGGGATGCTTTAACACTGAGCTACACCCCTAGCCCTTTTTTGTTGTTGTTTTGAGACAGTGTCACAAAGTTGCTTAGGGCCTCACTAAGGTTGGCCTTGAAATTACAGTCCTCCTATCTCAGCCTCCCTAGTCTCTGAGATTACAGGCATGAACTATCATGCCTGGCTGTATTATTATTTATTTGAAAAAAAAGTTGAAATTAATATAAATTGAAGTTTCAATTAGAATACACCAGGAGAATTTCAAAAGTACTTCAAAGATATGAAAACCAATAATTTGAGAAAGCTCAAGTAAGGAAATTTGAGTAGTGGTGGAGGAGCAATAGGAAACTAGATTTAATGAACAAAATCCAAGAATAAAATATGAAAACAGTTTGAATCTGTAAGTACTGTAACTTATAAAACCCAGAAGCCACTCTGGCTAGTTGAGACTGAAAAGGAATCTAGGATGCAGACCCTTACACCATCATCAGTAATAACATCTAACAATTTCAAAGTATGGTCCTACAAAGGCAGTCCACTAATCTGCAACTTCTGAAGGTGCGTGGTTTTCCCCACTTTGTGTGTTGGAGCTTGAGGCAGGGCCTCTTGTGTGCTAAGCTGCTTTCCCAGTTCCCTACCACCACTTCTGAATAGCTGAATGTCACTCCACCAGGCTTCCCATACTAGATTCTGCAGGAAAAAAAAAAAGATTGGGGATAAGCAACTCTGGGGTCAACCCCCAGTACCCACCCTACTCACCTTGACCTTGCTCTTAATGGCTATATCACACCCATGTTTGTGCCAAGCAGCAGATACTGAGAGAAGTTGTATCTATTGAGCCACTAAAACCTGATTCATGTCCACTACATCAATTTAAAAAATTATCAACAAAAGGGGTAGTCAAATGGGTTAGAAGAATAAGGTAGGAAACCAAAAATAGATGGAAATTTTGTATACAATTTCAGAGGTATAGTAAAAAGATTATTTACTTAATAGAAAGTACTGGCACAATTTATCTGGAAGAAAATAAAGTTGGACTCCTGTTTTAGCATATAGGAAAATAAAGGGATGTATTAAAGGTTGAAAAGTTAGCTGAAGCATGGTGTCACATGCCATAATCCCAGCTACTCTGGAGTCTGAGGCAGGAGGATCAAGGACAGCCTCATCAACTTTGTAAGACTCTGTTTTAGAATTTTTTAAAAAAAGTTTGGGGGGCTGGGGATATAACTCAGTTGGTAGAGTGCTTGCCTTGCATGCACAAGGCCCTGGGTTCAACCCCCAGCACCAAAAAAAAAAAAAAAAAGATTTGGGATAAGCAACTCTGAGGTCAACCCCCAGTACCCATCCTACTCACAGAAAAAAGACTGAAAAGTGTTTTGGTTTTTTTGTTGTTGTTGTTTGTTTTGTTTTGTTTGGGGGGAGTACAAGGAATTGAACTAAGTAAGGGGCACTCAACCACTGAGCCACATTCCCAGTCCTAATTTTTGTATTTTATTTAGAGACAGGGTCTCACTGAGTTGTTTATCGCCAAGCTTTTTTTTTGCTGAGGCTGGCTTTGAACTTGCAATCCTCCAGTCTCAGACTCCCAAGTCACTGAGATTACAGGCGTGTGTAGTAGCAGCCAGCCTTCAGCAATGGCGATGCACTAAGCAATTCAGTGAGACCCTGTCTCTAAATAAAATACAAAATAAGGTTGGGGATGTGACTCTGTGGTCAAGTGCCCCCGAGTTCAATCCCTGGTACCAAAAACAAAACAAGGGTTGGGGATATGGCTCAGTTGTTAGAGTGCTTGTCTCACATGCCCAAAGCCCTGGCTTCAATCCCCAGCAACACACACGCCAAAAAAAAGTGTCATGAACATGTACAGGGATTTGAAAATTTGTAAATTTTTCATTCTCTTGAGATAAATGCCCAGGAGTGTGATTTGAGATCTTATATGGTGAGTACATGTTTCATTTTATAGGAAAGTGCCAAATTATTTTCCAGAGTGTCTCTACCACTTTGTTTTCACTAGCAGTAGAAGAGAGATCCAGAATTTGGGATTGCTTCCCCCCCACCTTTAACACTCTAATAGATATACAGTGATATTTCATGTGGCTTTCATTTGCATTTCCCTAACAGATAGTGATATTATTGAACATCTTTGCCATCCTTGTATCATCTTGGATGAAATGTCTGCTAATGTTTTTTGGTCATTTTCTTAGTGGTTGTTGGTTTTCCACAATTAGATTTTGAGATTTCTTTACATATTCTAAATAAAGCCCATTTGTCACTTATATACTTTACAATTTTTCCCCATTCTATAGCTTGTGTTTTCATTTCTTAAACAGGGACTTTTGCAGAACAAGAGTTTTAAATTTTGAAAAAGTTCAAAAATTATTGACTCTTTCTTCTATAAATCATGTCTTTAGTATCATGTCTAAGAACTCTTTATCCAGCCATAGATCTCAAAGACTTTCTGCTCTGTTTTCATAGTTAGAGAAACTTTCCTCACTCAGGTTATTAAATAGTTTTCCTACATTTTTCTAGTGTCTTTCTGGTTTCATTATTAGGCATGAAAAATTTTTTTATAAGTTTGGGAATTATCCTTCTATGAAGTAAAGACCCAACTTCATTTTTTCCCCATATGCTCCCTATTTGATTAAAATTATCTTGAGGGGCTGGGGTTGTGGCTCACCAGTAGAGCGCTCACTTAGCACATGCAAGGCCCTGGGTTTGATCCTCAGCACCACATAAAAATAAATAAATAAAAACAAAGGTAAAAGAAAAATAAAATTATGGGCTGGGGATGTGGCTCAAAGCGGTAGCGCGCTCGCCTGGCATGCGTGTGGCCCAGGTTCGATCCTCAGCACCACATACAGACAATGATGTTGTGTCCCCAAAAAAACTAAAAAATAAATATTAAAAAATTCTCTCTCACACACACTCTCTCTCTCTCTCTTTAAGAAAAAAAAAAAAGAAAAAGAAAATTATTTTGAGCCAGGTGTGGTGATACACACCCATATCCCCAGTGACCCAACAGACTGAGGCAGGATTACAAATTCAAAGCCAGCTTAGGCAATTTAGCAAGACTCTGTTCCAAAATTTAAAAAAAAAAAAAAAAAAAAGGACTGGGATGTAACTCAATGGTAGAATATCCCGGAGTTCAATCTCCACCCTTCCCTAAAAAAAATAAAATAAAATGATTTTGAGCTGCAGACTGTCAACAAGGCACTTGTACGGTTTCAGGGAATATGAAAACTCCATCCGGGAAGCTTATCCCTTTCATTTGAGTGAATGATATGCTGCAGTGATAAGTGTGGTCTCTGTGGTGGCACTAGAGCAGGCAGTTGTATGCCCCCTTAGCATCTGCTTGCATTCCTCTGGATAAGGCTTACCCTTGAATCTACGGAAGGAAGCAGGGATTTCCTGTCCATTACTTGCAAAGTTGCTTGAAGGTCTAGAAGTGAATTCTAGGCTGGAGCACTGGAAGGCCACCCCTGGATCCACTGGGTCCAAGATAACATTGTATAAAATATAAATTGTCTTCTACATAAGGCATTGTGTTTTCTAAGACTAGAAACAACCCAAATATCCATCAAGAGGTGCTGCTTGAATATGTTACATTATATTCACTGATGATGTTTTTGTAGCTGGAGAAAGGAATAAAGAAAATATCTACTGATATGTCTTAATCCCCAGGAATGGATGAAAAAAGAAAGGGGTTGCTTATGACACTTCTGTATCTTCCATTCAAGTCCCATAAATCTGATTCCAGTTGACCTTTTACCTCCATTTTCCTCTGATCTCTTTTGCACACTCCTCCCTGCCTGTTCTTATAATCCACTCCACATAGAATACTTTTCATGGTCCAGTTCTGAGACAGCCCAGCCCTGGAAGACCTCCTGCAATGATGGAAATGTCATACATCCATATTGCCAAATACTATAGCCACTTATGGCTGATTATGCCTAGTTAAATGTGCCTAGTTAATTTAGGAACTAGATATATATATATATATATATATATATATATTTTTTTTTTTTTTTTTNAAATATTTCCTAAAGTCTAATTCCTGACAGGATAAGTTCACTTCCAATTAGTTGTTAGAGTAAAAATGACATTTTATCTATCGGTACTAGGGATTGAACTCAGGGGTACTCTACCACTGAGCCAAATTCTCAAGCCCGTTTTATTTTTTATTTTGAGATAGGGTCTTGCTAAGTTGCCTAGGCTGGTCTCAAACTTGCAATCCTCTTGCATCAGCCTTTCCAAGCAGCTAAGATTATAGACATGCTCCACCACATTCAAAGTCATATAAAACTATAGTACAATATTGTTGTAAGGAAAGATGAGGCAAGGCACTGAAGATAGCAGGGAACAGTTTCATTTGGATGCAACCAGGTTCAGAGGACACAGCTTTTGCTGTAATCCATCAATCCCCTGAACCCCAAGTTCAGGTAGTTTCAGAATTTTATACCCAGCATGTAAGGGAAGGGGCTCAGAAGTTCACATAAAAGCAGTTTTTTCCTCTCACTGTTCTGGGCAAGTTCACTCTTCAAGGACAACACCTCCCCTTTCTTTCCTCCCCCTGCCAGCTGTTACCAGGGAGCCCAATTGGTAACTTATCTTAGAAATGTAGACATCTCTGTGAAGCCCAGCTCAAGGCCAGAGGCCTTGTTAACACACTTCTACAAATTACTATACTGGATACATGTTTGTGAAAAACTAGTAAGGGGGTGTCCAGCATCTGGAGTGCTGATTTCTTCCTGGCCAGTGTCCGAGTAAAGACAGGGCAACACAAAAATAGGAGCTTTATCTACATTGAACTCTTTTGTAAAAGAGACTCTTTTGCTGACAGTCCTAAAATCAGCCATGGTGAAGATTTCTGGAGAAGCCCAGTTAAGACTTTTCTGTGGAGAAAGGGGGTGCCACTACAATATCACAACCAGGAAAATGACATTGATGTGATCCACCAAGCTCTTCAGTGTTAGATGCACTTCTGTGTGTGTGTTTAATATGGCAGGACTTATCTTGTAGATTCATGCAATGAGCACCAGGGTTAGGACACAGGCTCCTATCAGGACTGAGCCCTGGTGCTGCCCTTTTATAACCACACCCACCTCCCTCCACCCACCCCTGTCCCTAACCAGTGGCAGCCTGTAATCTATTCTCTTCAATTTTGCCATCTCAAGAATGTTGTATAGCACTGGGGTTTGGCTCAGTGGTAGAGCGTTTGCCTTTACATGTGAGGCACTGGGTTCGATCCTCAACACCACATAAAAAAATGAATAAATAAAATAAAGATTGTGTCCATCTACAACTAAAAAAATTCTTTAAGAAAAGAATGTTGTATAAAGGGAGAGGAAGAAGAAGAGGAGGAGAGGTAGAAGAAGGGGAAGAGAAGGTAGAAGAAGAGAAGGAGGAAGAGGAAAAATAGGATGAGGAGGAGGGAAAAGAAAAAAAGGGGGAGGAAAAAGAAGAAAAGGGGAAGAGGAGGAAGATCTGGAAAACTATTTCAAAACTGAAAGAAAAGAAGAAAGAATAATTAGACACTCGGAACTACACAGAGAAGAACCTTAAGGTCAGTGTTTTTGCCTGTCTGCCATCCTTTACCCCATTGTTATGATTAATCAAATAGGTTAAAAATTATAGATCATTTTGGATAGCATCTAGGGAGTGCATGGCCTCTGGGATTTAAGTTATCTTGTCCTGAAGCACAATCTAGAGATTAAAAACTTGTGACTATAATATATTCAAGATTTTTTTTTAGGAATGTTTGTACAAACGGAATCATACAGTAGATTCCTGTGGAGATTGGCTTTTTTCACTCAGCATAATTCCCTTGAGAAAGATTCAAATTATGTATCAATAGCTCACTCTTTTTTGCTGATATAGTATAGATGTACCACAGTTGGTTTAAATATTCATCTATGAAAGGACATTAGATTGTTTTTCCAGCTTTGAGCTTTTATGAATAAAACTTCTATACATGTTTTTGTGTGAACAGAAGTTTCCAAAAATCTGTAGTGAATGCCCAGGCGTGCAATTATTGTATGGCTATTGCTTTTGTTTTTTGGTTTTTTTTTAATATTTATTTTTTAGTTCTCGGCGGACACAACATCTTTGTTTGTATGTGGTGCTGAGGATCGAACCCAGGCTGCACGCATGCCAGGCGAGCGCGCTACCACTTGAGCCACATCCCCAGCCCTTATATAGTTTTATAAAAATGTAAACTATTTTGCCATTTCACACTCTTCAAAATTAATGGCCAAGCCGGGTTGGGTGGCGCATGCCTGGAATCTTAGTGAGACAGGAGAATCGCAAGTTCAAAGCCAACCTCAGCAATGTCAAGGCACTAAGCAACTCAGTGAGACTCTTGTCTCTAAATAAAATCCAAAATAGGGTTGGGGATGTGGCTCAGAGCCCCTAAATTCAATCCCTGGTACCAAAAAAACTGTCTACCTCTGGCCCAGGCAAACTCTGGAATCTTTCCATGTTAGATTCTGCTGCTGTGTGACAGACCATAGTCACCAATTGGGGATGGTAGGTTTGGTTTGTTGTCACCTGGAGCTTGAAATAACTTTATGTTCACATCAGAAATAACTGAAGTGAACGTAAAGGTCTGAACAGTCATTGCCTCTGGCACCCTGTGGGTAACCAATAAAAATATGGTGAGGCCCATGAATTCTGAACTGGTCAGAATCAATAAAACAGTCTGACTCCATGCATATATGATTATGTCAAAATGAACCCTGAGATTATGTGTAATTGTAATGCACTAATAAAAAGGTTTTTGAAAAATTAAATAAAATCGATGTACAAACAGGAGAATATAAGGCTATAACAGCAACATCCTGGAGATAGCTGAGCATCTTTGAGCTGATACTGGACTTTGGGAAAAGAATGCTCTGACCCAGCCATTGCTTTTGGAGTACAGATAAGAGGAAAGGGCTGGAGAAACTACAAGTCAGTTACCTTGAAGACACAACAACACAGACTGTAGTCAGTTCCAAGTGAAACTCCTTCCTGGAAAATGTGTGCTCTGAATATTAAATAATTTGTTCACAAGAAGCTCTCAATCTGAGACCTTTTAATGGCTAAGTGTTATGTCTTTAACTTCAAGGATGTGATATACAGCATACATCCTTCTATAATGTGTGTATACAATCCAAAATTTTTATTCATGCTTAAGTCACATAAAATATGAGGTGGTGTTTTTTGCACAATAACAAAAGCCACTGTTTCTCAGCCAGTCTATACTGTGTCATAAAGCACAAAACTAGGGGCTGGGGACATTCTCAGTTGGTAGAGTGCTTACCTTGCATGCACAAGGTCCTGGGTTCAATCCCCAACACCACCAAAAAAAAAAAAAAATTAAGTACAAAACTAAAGATAACAGAATTTATCAAATCTACCCAAACCCTGATCCAAGAAGGTTCAGAATGATCATCACAAGGAAGTTATTTAACCTGCCCCACAGGAAAGAAAGACTCCCCTCCACGCTTTCTCTCTCTGCCCTTGAGCAAGGGCAGGAAGAGCTCAGAAAGCAATTTCATTATACCCTGATTTCTCAGAAATGTCATGCCTTGGGTTTACTTGTTTGTTGGAAGAAATTGTATTTATTCATTTTATATTTGTAATAGGAAATTGAGTTTTCTAATATTCATTCCATGTTCTGAGACCCCACCCATCTCTTTAAAGTTAAGTTTACCAGTCTAAACAAATGTTCAGATCTTCTTGAAGTTAGGAAAAATGCACCAGTTTTCCTCTATATGTCAAATTTGAACTTGGAATGATTAAGATGATTAGAGTAGAAATGTGTTTAAAACAAAATTTGAACCGGCACGGTGGCACATTCCTGTAAATCCCAGTTGCTCAAGAGGCTGAGGCAGGAGGATGGCAAGTTCAAGGACAGCCTCAGCAACTTAGCAAGGCCCTGTCTTAAAATAAAAAGGGCTGAGGATGTGGCTTAGTGGTTAAGCATCCCTAGATTCAATACCCGGTACCAAAAAGAAAACACATTTTGAAATTTGGATTTTTTTCCTTAATAACACATCACACACACATTTGTTGAATATGCATTGGTGAAATATACTTATTAAGGGTGGAATGAGTAATGGGTTTAGTCTAGCTCCATGAACCTTGGATAGTTTTAATTAATAGCCATCCTCTATGGGACCTTGATTCCATAGCAGGTACTGTGTGCACATTAACTCTGATGCTCATAAAACCTCAGAGTTAATCCCAAAGTCCCAAATTCCACTTCAAGGTGGGACAGGGAGAGAAATGGATGCACAGAGCAAACCGCCACCCATCTGTAAGCCCCTAAGTCATATCCTAGCCAGGGCTGGCATAGGACAAGGAATGAGGATTAAACTGGAGTTAGAAACCAGACTGGATTCTTAATTACTAAAATGGGGGAGGGGGGGCTGGGTTGTGGCTCAGCGGTAGACAACTCATCTAGCCTGTGCGAGTCCCTGGGTTCAATCCTCAGCACCATGTAAATAAAATAAAGATATTGTGTCCAACTACAACTAAAAAATAAATATTAAATAAGTAAATAAATAAATAAAATGGGGAATGATGGTATCTTCCAGGATGTCTCGAATCATCAGAAAATGAATGAAGGTGCTGATGAGATACGAGTAAAAGCCATCTGTGTTTGGACCCTACCGACCTTATGTCAATTAATATAAATGGCAATGTGTTTGGGAGACCCCAATTTTATATTGGTTTCATTAACACTAACAAACTGGTAATATACTGTTGGAAAGACACCTGATCTGGACTACCTGCTTACTTCTATCAACCTGACCATAAGAAAGATGGATGAGCTGAGAAATGTTTTTTAAGACTGTCTCTCTTTCTGGAGACGGCCTCATTCTCCATTGAATAAATATCTATCTTCCTAAATAAACCTCTGTCTATGCCTTTGGAGGGAAAAAAGAATTTTTAAAAAAAATTATACATATGATTTAAAATATAGGAGCTGGGGCTGTAGCTCAGCGGCAAAGCGCTCATCTAGCACATGTGAGGCCCTGGGTTCAATCCTCAGCACCACATAAAATAAATAAATAAAATATAAAAATGTCAGCCAGGCATGCTGGCACATGCCTGTGAGCACAGTGGCTTGGAAGGCTGAAACAGGAGGATCAAGAGTTCAAAGGGAGGGGTTCCGGTCGTGGCTCAGTGGTACAGCGCTTGCCTAGCATGTGTGAGGCACTGGATTCAATTCTCAGCACCACATATAAATAAATAAAATGAAGGTCCATTAACAACTAAAAATTAATTTAAAAAAAAAAAGAGTTCAAAGGCAGGGCTGGGGATATAGCTCAGTTGATAGAGTGCTTGCCTTGCATGCATAAGGCCCTGAGTTTGATTCCCAGCACCAAAAAAAAAAAAAAAAAAAAGTGAAAACCAGCCTCAGCAATGGCGAGGTGCTAAGCAACTCAGTGAGACCCTGTCTCTAAGTAAAAATACAAAGTAGGGCTGGAGATGTGACTCAGTGGTCAAGTGACCCTGAGTTCAATCCCTAGTACCGATAGATAAAATGTCATTTTTACTCTAACAACTAATTGGAAGTGAACTTATCTTCTCAGGAATTAGACTTTAGGAAATATTTCCACATAGTCTGCATAGAAGACATGATGGTAGCTGGGGGTCTTCACGTCCACCATAACTTTATATTAAGGAATAGAGCCAGGGGCATTAGGTGATGCTATGTGGCTCAGCTGCCTCTAAAAACCTTCTGCATTCATTTCTACACTATCCAAAGTTCAAAGGAAAATAGTACAGAGTGTCACCAAGATACATTCCCAGAAAGGGAATTAGAATTTATATCCAACATGTATTATCCAATTGTTCATTTCTTTGGGGCTATAAAACTTAAAAGGGAAGAATGACCAAGTGACATTTTTAAAGAGGAAATTGGGAGGATAATGAGGACATTTAAATCTCCCACTCTGTCCTTCTTGTTTCAACCCACAGCTCAATCGAGATTTATTGAATACTTACTATGAAAATGTACAAAATTAAAAGTCCTCTGAAGGAAAAAGGAAGGTGAACCCAGCAAGGATCAGATGTGCTGCCAGGAATTTATTCTTTTCTTTTTTTTACCAGAGATTGAACCAGGGGGTCTTTGACCACTGAGCTATATCCCCAGCCCTTTTTATTTTTATACTTTGAGGCAGGCTCTCACTAAGTTGCTTAGGGTCTCACTAAATTGTGGAGGCTGGCTTTGATCCTCCTGCCTCAGCCTCAGTCACTGGGATCACAGGCATGAACCACTATACCTGGCATGCCAGGAATTTATTCTGTACATAGCTCTGTGTAAAAGATTGTGTCTGTTGATCTTGCCTCTTGATCTCCCAAAACCTGTGACTAGCCAGATGTAGGCACTAACACATGAGCAGATGGATCCATGTCTATATGTTGCCCATCTTATAAAGATGATGCATTTGACCTAACAGAACCAGAAAGATACACTTTCTTTTGTGTGTGTGTGTGTGTGTGTGTGTGTGTGTGTGTGTTGGAGATCGAACCCAGGGCCTTGTGCATGCATGCGGGCAAGCACTCTACCAACTGAGCTATATCCCCAGCCCCAGAAAGATACACTTTCTGTTTTCTGTACTGAGTACCTGCAATGTTCAAGACTCTGGGCTTGCTCCCATGTTTACTGCAGTGCTATTCACAATAGCCGAGATATGGAATCCACCTATGTGTCCATCAATGAATGAATGAGTAAAGAAAAGGACACATCACACATACTGGAAAAGTATTCAGCCTTAACAGTAATAAAGTCCTGTTACTTGAGGCAATGTGGATGAATCTGGGTATATTAGGTTTTTCATTACTGGGACCAAAATATCCAACAAGAACAACTTAGAAGAGGAAGAGTTTATTTGGACTCATGGTTTCAGAGTTTTGGTCTATGGTCGGCCAAGTCCATTGCTCTGGGCCCAAGATGAAGCTGTAAATCATGGTATTAGGGTAAGGCAGAGGAAAGCTGCTCATCTCAGGGTAGCTAGGAAGCAGAGAAAGAGGTGAAATGGCTGCAGGGAGAAGAACCCTTCTAGAGAATGCCTCCTGTGACTCACCTCCTCCGATACCCCACCTGCGTACGGTTACCACCCAGTCAGATCATTCAAACTAAGATGGACTGATTAGATTTCAGCTCTCACAATCCTTTCTCCTCCAAACATTCCTGCATCAACACAGAACCTTTTCGGGGGCACTTCATATCCAAAACATAATATTGGGCAACATTATGTTAAGTGAGATAAACCAGGCACAGAGCAAGACAAAAACTTCATGATCTGACTCATATATGGAATTAAAGAAAGTGATACTATGGAGGTAGAGAGTTGTTACCAGAGGCTGGAGAGGGTAGTGGGGTGGGGGGTTTAGAGAGATTGGTCAATGGGGACACAGTTACAGTCAGATGGAAAGCATAGTGTCTGGCCTTGTATTGCACAGTAGGTCAACTATGGTTAATATGGTATTGAGTACTTCAAAATAACCAAAGAGAAGATTTGGAATGTTTTTACAACCAAGAAATGATAAATATATGAGGTGATAGATATGATAAATACCCTGATTTGATTATTACACAATGCATACATGTATCAAAATATCATTGGTCTCTTGCCAGGTGCAGTGGCACATGCCTTTAATCTCAGTGACTCAGGAGAGTGGGGCAGGAGGATCTAATTTTCAAAGCCAGCTTCAGCAACTCAGCAAGGCCCTACGCACCTTAGCAAGACCCTGTATAAAAAAGGGCTGGGTCATGGCTTAGTGGTTAAGTGTCCCTGGGTTCAATCTCTTTGTACAAAATTTTCTAAAAAGCCAATATCCTTGTTTGATGGTTGATATTATTTGAACTGCTCTGGGCAGAACACTGAGAACTAAATGAAGCACAGTTGGATTTGAACCCCCTATTCTAATCTCACAGGGATGGGTCACCTTTTAATTAAGATAGATGTGGATCCACAGGCACTGAGGAATTCTGTCTGCTGACAGCTGCTCTTATCTGGTTCTCATCTCAAACTTTATAACCCTCCCCTGGAGTTGCCTGGACATCTTGAGGAAAGCTGTGTCAAGATGCCAAGTATTCAATTATCCTTTTTATTACAAGTTTTATACATTCCCTGGAATCCAGGAAAACTTACTGCAATAATGACCTAGAAATTATAGCTTAGGAAAAAACTAAGGCCTCAGAATCTAGGCGGTTTTGCTATTCAGCCAAATATTCTATGAGAACAACAATGGTTGACTGTCAAGTGACCAAATAAATACATTCGCCACAACTCAGAAGAAATGTTTAAAATAAGATTGGACTATGAGGCTGGGGTCCTGGCTCAGTGGTTGAGTGCTTGCCTAGCACATATGAGGCACTGGGTTTGATCCTCAGCACCACACAAAAAAATTAATAAAATAAAGGTATTGTGTCCATCTACAACTAAAAATATTTTTAAAAAAAATTGGACTATTGATGGGCTGGGGATGTGGCTCAAGTGGTAGCGCGCTCGCCTGGCATGCGTGCAGCCCAGGTTCGATCCTCAGCACCACATACAAACAAAGATGTTGTGTCCGCCGAAAACTAAAAAATATATATTAAAATTCTCTCTCTCTAAAAAAAAAAAAAATGGACTATGACTTGGAATTATGTTGCTAGAAATGGAACATGTAACAAAACATGTAGTTGATTTAATAAGGGATGGATGATATTTACAAATTTTAATTCAGTCATCACCTAATGGGTCAAACAAACTCAAACAGTGTCTTTGGGAAGGAACTCAGTCTACAATGTGCAACTCCGTTTTAATCGGTTCAGCCACTGTTAGCCAATATATCCCTTCCAGGTATTCGCATTTTGAAATCACAGAGGCAAATAAACCAGTTACCAAGTATTTGTCTAATACTTCCTATGTTCCATGAGCCAGAATTTCTAAATGTTAAGATGGTTTTTGGTCAAGAAAGAGGGAAATGGATGCTTGTTAGGGAGTGTTTATAGGCTGGGCCTGGAAGAGGCCTTCATCACTTTTTACCATATTCTACTGCCCAAACTCAGCCTCATGGCCTTGCAGGTTTTCTTGGCAGGAAAATCTGGGATACAGTGTGCAGAGGGAAGGAGATGTGCTTTGGTGAGTTCCTTTTCAATCCACATCCGGCAGAGCACCTGGCCCATGCTAAATAGTCCATGAATGTCTACCGAGATCCCAGAGCCAGGTGCTGGAGCTGGAAATCCAATGTCTTTCCATTTGCCATGCCAGCTGCTCCTCCACCGATCAGCATGTCTAGATAACACTCACCTATTTAAGCAATGAGAGGAAGAAGGAACTTAGTAACACACTTGTAAACCTTGCAAAATCAATTAGAGAACACAACATGTTATGCGTGGTGCTAATCCTTTATATAAGGAAGGCAGAAGTTAGGTGGGGAGTAATCTGAGCCCTAGGAAGAGTTGTATAAGGAGAAAAGGTGGAGAGCAGCCAAAGGGCAACGTGCAAAACCAGAGAGCGAGAGAGGCACGGTGTTCATGGTGATCCTTCATTGTATTAAGTAAAGTTTAAGCCAATCACTGTGGCAGCTGCCTGAATTCCCAGTGATGCAGGAGGCTGAGATAGGAGGATCACAAGTTTGAGGCCAGGCTGGGCAACTTAGTGAGATACTGTAACGCTGTTGACCGGTGAGCGAGTCCTTGCCTCCCCAATGTTGAAGAATAACACCAGAGAAGCACGCAGAAGCAAGGTCAGAGTAGAAATTAGAAGTTTATTAAAGGACAGCAGAAAAGACTTCTCCTGGAGGAAGAAGGGGACCCAAGAGGTGGAATCCGTGGAAGTGCGGTTGTTTCCCCTTTTTATAGTTCTTTCAGTGATGGAATGTAGGTGGGAAGGCCCAGGGGGTGGGACACAGGTGGGCCAAAGAAGTAATCTGGGCAGGAAGGACTTCATTAACACTTCTTTGGGATGGGCTATCTTCAAATCTGCTGGGGCTGTTCATTAACATTTCTTTGGGATGGACTTTGGGCCTAGGGCTTTTCTTGAGACTTCATTAAAATTTCAAGAGTTGCTCAACTTTTCCGGAAATTCATTCTCAACATGGCCTCTATTTTAGATTTCACTGATATTAGATCCGATTTACCTAACTACACTGCCTAATTTTAAATCTGGCTTCAATACTGTCTCAAAATAAAAAATATAAAGGTCTGGGAGAGTTTAGCTCAGTATAAAGCATCCCTGGGTTTGCTCCCCAGTGTTGAGAGCCACAGCCGAGTCGCCTGACATTGCCAGAAGGGGTGGTTGAGAGGTGACACCAGCCAGCCATTAAGATGATGATAATTAAGTTAAGCTGTGTATAATTGCTGTGACTGGATGATGCTGGATTGAAACAGGCTGTGTATTCAGTTGTATACAGACAACTATATACAACTATATATAGTTGTCTATATATACAATTATATATAGACATATTGCTGTCTGGCAATAGGGCGGCTCCTGCTGCCTCAGGCGCCCGCTACTTTTGAGTTCTCCCAGAGTTCCCATTGAGTTCTCGTGGGGCCCTGGAGGGTGGAGAGAATTCCCAGGGAGTGCGAGTGGAGTGCTGGTGGAGTTCGGGCAATAAAGGAGTTCCTGTTTGAACCTACAAGTGCCTCGTGGCGGCTCTGTTATTTTGTGCCCAGCCAGACTGCGGCACCCAGTTACTGCCAAAATAAAGGGGGGTGGGTAAAGAAAGAAGGGAGTGAGGGAAGGAGTAAGGGAAAGAGGGAAGGAAGAAAGGAAGACAGAAATTTTAGCCAGGCATGGTGGTACACATCTGTAATTCCATTTACTCAGGAGGCTGAGGCAGGAGGATCACGAGTTCGAGGACAGCCTAGGCAATTTAATGAGGTACTGTCTCAAAATAAAATTTAAAAAGAGCCGGAGGTATACTCCGGCTATACTGAGGTATAGCTCAGTAGTAGGGCACTTGCCTAGCATGCTTGAAGCCCCAGGTGAAATCATTAGTACTACAAGGAAAATAAATAAGTGAAAAGAAAAAGGAAAGTTAGTTTAGCTTTGGATTCCCATATGAATTTTCAAATTGAAATTGATTTAAATTGGGATCCACAATGTGGACCTGGGGAATATAAAACTTTTGTGTGGGGCTGGAGGTGGAGCTCAATGATAGACCCTTTGCCAAGTATGATTGATGCCTTGGGTTTGATCCCAGCAATGCAAAAAAAAAAAAAAACAAAAAAAAAAACTTTTTGAGAACTACAATCACTATGTCCATTAACACACGAGCTGTTGCTGACAAAAGTGCTTATTAGGTGATTTTATCATGTGACCATCACAGAATTCTTATGTAAACCTCGATTATCTAGGATTATGTAGGTCAAGCACCATAGAATGATGAGGTAGGTCCATCACTATGTGGGAAACGAAGGATCTACAAGGCCATTGCCAACATAACAGCAGACTGTTCCTTTTTTTTTTTTAAGAAGTATTTATTTATAGCATAGTAAGTACCTAGGGTGTTATTGTATTGTAGTGTTGTGTTACTTTACCACGACTGTGAGGTAACTAGGCAACAGGAATTTTTCAATTGTTATTATAATTTGTGGGACTGCCCTCATATGTATGATGCGTCATTGACCAAAATATTGTTAGGCAGCATGTGACCTTTTTACCTTTTATTTATTTATTTATTTATTTATTTAATAGTGCTGTGATCAAACTCAGGGCCTTGCACATGCTAAGCAAGTGCTCTACCACTGAGCTATACCCCATCCCTAGCATGTGACTATTTTTGAAAGAAAGCAGGTGCTGTAGTTTGGATCTAGGATGTTCTTCAAAAACCCATGTGTTAAAGGTTTGTTCCCAGAGAAGTGCTACTGGGAAGTGGTGGAACCATTGAGAAGTGGGGACTTGTTGGAGGTCCTTAGGTCATGGGGGGTGGATTGCTCAAAGGGAATTGTGGGTCCCCAGTTCCTCTTTCTTCCTCCCTTTCACTTCTTGGCCAATAGGTGATTTTGCTGTATACCATGTACTCTATACCATTATGTGCTGCCTTGCCAGAGGCCCAAAGCAATGGGCTAATTTATCATGGACTGAAACCTCCCAAACTGGGGAGCCAAAATAGACCTTTTCCCTTTATAAATTGGTTATCTCAGGTATTTCATTACAGTGAGGGAAAAGTGATGTATAGAGCAAATTTCTCCACTACAAAGTCACCTTTGTTTTGTTGTTGTTTCTTGGAAGTGCTGGGATTGAACCCAGGGCTTCATACATGCTAAGCAAGCACTCTACCACTGAGCTACACCTCCACCCCTAAAGTCACTTTTCTTATCTTCTCTTGCCATACCAAGTTCTTGAGGGGCAGTCACTATGCACAGCCCACACCTAAGGAGTAGGAAATCGTTCTTCACTTCCTTGAGGGCAAAGTATCTACATAAATTATTTGGAATTTTTCTACATGGAGAATATGCATCTTCTCCCATATTTATTTATTCACTCATTTATTTATATCATTATGGACTTCCGGATGTTAGAGCAGTTCATTTTTAAAAGAGCAATTTTTTTTTTCCCTGTAGGGAAAACAGGAAAGGCTGCCAAACATTTCCATGAACAAAGTGCCCTCGGCCTTGTTTCAAGCTGGTCTCAGGAGAGTGTTAAATCCTTTGTGCTGCAGGGACTTGGCACAGAAACCAGAGACTGCTTCATGCAATCTAAAATAGTGGACTGCCACAAGGAAAGACCCTTGCAGAAACTTCCTGGGATCTGCTTCATCTAATCTAATCCCTCATTTGAAGAAGGAAAGAAAATGTAAATGTCGTCTTTGTTTCCAGTTATTTAAATTGCAGCCAAAAAAAATGGTATTTGAACCAATGCAAAAAAAAAGATAACTTGCCTTAGACTATAAGAACCAAAACAAAACTCTTGAACCATACCCCTGGGTGATTTGTTCTGAGAAAAAGGGCAAAGAGGAAGCAACATCCTTGGGACCTCACAGGCCTCAGAAGTCCAAAGCTCTGAACGCTGTTTAGCTGCACCCTAACCAGGTCCTAAGGCCAGCTCCTCCTGGTAGGGAAGATCCTGGTTCTTAAGATGGCTCTTGCAGGCATCAACCACATGGACCATGGTCTTCTAGTTCAACCAATAGGCATTTTCTGACTTCCTAAGGTCTTCAGCCTCCACAGAAAGGAGACAAGAACTCATCATGGTGCCACCTGGCTCCCTTTTCCACCACCACTACCAACACCTCATAATTGGTCTTCTCCCACCTGTAAAAGCTGCCATGTACCAGGCTGGCATTTTTAATGATTATCTGATGTTTACATCTAAATAAAAGAAATCCTGGGCTGGGCCTGGGGCTCAGCGGTAGCACACTTGCCTGTCATTTATGAGGCACTGGGTTTGATTCTCAGTATCACATGTCAATAAATAAAATAAAGGTCTATCAAACAACAACTAAAACAAATATTTTTTTTAAAAAAAGAAAGAAAAGAAAGGGGCTAGCTCAGTGGTAGAGTGCTCATCTAGCATGCATGAGGCACTGGGTTTGATCCTCAGCACCACATAAATATAAAATAAAGGGCTGGGGATGTGGCTCAAGCGGTAGCGTGCTCACCTGGCATGCGTGCGTCCGGGGTTCGATCCTCAGCACCACATACAAAACAAAGATGTTCTGTCCGCCAACTAAAAAATAAATATTAAAAAATTCTCTCTCTCTCTCTTTAAAAAATAAAATAAAATAAAGATATTGTGTCCACCTAAAAATAAATAAATAAATTGTGTTTCATTTTAAAAAATCTTTCTCGATTTACATAAAAAGAGGTGTATTTTTTTCAAAGTGGGTTTTTTATTTTGATGGTTTCTAGCTTTTCAATGATTTTTGTTTTTGGTTTATTTCTTTGTTCTGGTACCAGGGATTGAACCTGGGGTGCTTAAGCAATGAGCCACAACCCCAGCTCTTTTTTTCTTGGGTGAGTACCACTGATTGAACTCAGGGACACGCAACCACTGGGTCAGCCCTGTGTTTTGTTTTATTAAGAGACAGGGTCTCACTGAGTTGCTTAGCGCCTTGTTATTGCTGAGGCTGGCTTTGAACTGGTGTTCCTCCTGCCTCAGCCTTAGTGCCGCTGGGATTACAGGTGTGCGCCACTGCACCTGGCTCCCAAGTCCTTTTTTAAATTTTTTATCTCACTAAGTTGCTTAGGTCAATGGATTTTTGAAGGAGAGGAATATGATAGGGAGGGCTATGCAGGAAGCTTGAACTAAGTGTGTCTGTAATGTTTTATTTCTTTAAAATAATACGAGGCAAAAATGGCAAAATTTGGCCAGGCAAGGTGGCATATGCCTGTAATCCCAGCAACTCGGAAGGCTAAGGCAGGAGGATCACGAGTTCAAAACCAGCTTCAGCAATGGCAAGGCATTAAGCAACTCAGTGAGACCCTGTCCCTAAATAAAATAAAAAATAGAGTTGGGGATGTGGCCCAATGGTCGAGTGCTCCTGAGTTCAATCCCCAGTACCGAAAAAAAAAAAAGGCAAAATTTTAGGATGTGATGATCTGAGTGATGGAACAAAAAACATATTATTATTCCAAATGTTTTTGAGGGGCATCATGGAGTGGGAACCAGATCATTTGGTGAACAGGACAGTAATGCTATCTACCCCACACATAGAGCAAGTTACTTCTGCTGAGTTTGAATTTCCATCTCTCAGCTAACAAGCAACAGTTCCATTATGTCATTTGCTAGTATTGTCAGTTTGAGTGAAGCACTAGGGCCTCAGGTATGCCAGGCAAGCACTGCTAAGCTACATCCCCAGTCCTTTCTTTATTTTATTTTGAAATATGGTCTCATATTTCTCAGGCTGACCTTGAACCTGTGATTCTCCTGCCTCAGCCTCCTGAGTAGCTGGAATTACAGGCATATGCCAGCAGCCCAGCGGAGTTCCATAAATATCTATATCTATATATCTATATTTATCTATATAGATATAGATATATATTTGCTTTGCATGCATGTATGTGTGTGTGTGTGTGTGTGGTAGATGGACATGATACCATTATTTATTTTTATGTGGTGCTGAGCATCAAACTCAGTGCCTCACACATGCTAGGCAAGCGCTCTACCACTGAGCTACAACTCCAGCCTCTGTGTTCCCCTCTTAATGAACTATTTGTGCAAACATTTAAATATTTTATTGCAATTTAGTCCTCCTTAATTTATAGCCATGGATGGAAAGTGAAAAATTAAAGTGCTGATGTGAGTCATAAGAACACAGGTCTCATAAACTTAAAGCCTTGGAGACAAAACCCTGGGTACATGGAAGATGTGACTATCTCAATTAGAGAATCCCCAGACATTCTGAGCTGACTCTGATCAGCTGTGAAGGAAACAAATTTAAAAAATGTAGAAAGCTAAATCAATGTGACTAAAGCTTCTTCTTTTTCTTCTTCTTTTACAAAATGGAAAACTGTATTTACAGGAAGTACATTACATGATCAGACAGCACAAAACACCTGCTACTATATTACATGCATTGGTTCAGGAAAAAAAACTACTAAAGCTTGTTCTTAAAAGTTGAGATGTAGGGGCTGGGGCTGGGGCTCAGTGGTAGTGCACTTGCCTAGCATGTGTGAGGCACTGGGTTTGATTCTCAGCACCACATATAAAGAAATAAAATAAAGATCTATCAACAACTAAAAATATATTTAAGGGGAAAAAAAGTTGAGATGTAAGGCTAGGGTTAGCTCAATTAGTAAAATACTTGCCTTGGGGGGCTGGGGGTGTGGCTCAAACGGTGGCACGGTCGCCTGGCATGCGTGCGGCCCGGGTTCGATCCTCAGCACCACATACAGACAGGGATGTTGTGTCCGCCGAACACTAGAAAAATAAATATTAAAATTCTCTCTCTCTCTCTCTCTTTAAAAAAAAAAATACTTGCCTTGCATGCCCAAGGCCCTGGGTTCAGTCCCCGGCACCACAAAACAAAAATGTTGAGAAGTAATTAGATGTTTTTAAGTCTCTGGGAATAGAAACTCTATTGTGTTAATATGTAGCAATTCTAGCTCTGTGTATATTTTATATACAAGGTTACCTGTACTTGGCTGACATTTTAAATTAGTGCTTTATACAAGTGCCTCGGATTGTGCATCAAGAGCACAATGTAGTGAGACCCTCCTGAAGCCAATCCCAGTCTGACACTTCCCAGCAGGGGACACTAGGCAAGTGACTTAAAGTCTTTGAACCTCTGCTTTCTCATCTGAAAAATGGGGATTTCTTAATGCCTACTTCACAGGTTTGTTGTGATCCTTTTTTTTTTTTTTTTAAAGAAAGAGTGAGAGAGAGTCATTCTTAATATTTATTTTTTGGTGGACACAACATCTTTGTTTGTATGTGGTGCTGAGGATCGAACCCGGGCCGCTGGCATGCCAGGTGAGCGCGCTACCCCAGCCCCTGTTGTGATCCTTATTAAATACAGTTCTCTCTTGGTCTCTGTAGGGAGTTTGTTCTAGGATCCCTTGTCATGGGAAAGCAGGGAGCTGAAACTCCCAACCTCGGATCTTACGTTCCAGTGAAAGAAAATTTAAAGTCAGACACCAAAAGTCATGCAAAAGAACTGACTATAGGTGACTGTAAAGTAGAAGCAAAGTGGAGCTCAAGCAGAGAGCACTCTCAAGAGAGAGAGTGGGCCGTCTTCCAAACAGAGAACCACAAAGGAGACAATGCTGTCCTCAAATTTATTACTGTTTTATGGTTGACTTGTAAGCTGGAGTCCTCCTTCAGCAACCCTCCCCAGTCAGGTGTTCAACTCCTCCTTCATGTTGGGTGGTGGAGTTTTTGACCTTAGCGGGTCCTCCCTGGAACTGTCATGGTGGCCATCCTAGTTAGGGGGGCTTCATCTACAAGTCAATCCCATGTTAATGTGGGCACTGGGTCAGTAGCTGGTCAGAAGTTACCCTAGTTCACCTGCGCTACTAAAGGAATCTTCCTTCCCTAGACAAATGGGGACACTTATAGCCCTAATTCCTATCTTCACATCGACCTCAGTGCTGCGTCCTGTCAAGAGTCAGTCCCATTAATCCTTTTCTCCTCATGTGTTTTACAAATAGCTCCCTTGCTTCTGTTTGTTATCTATAGATTAACTGCCACCATTTGATTTCTTAAGATAGTTTGAAGAAGGACCCTAAAGTAATTTAAAGAACATTTTATGATCTTACCATTATTTCACTGATCACTGCTAGCTACTATCTAACAAATTATTGTACCATATTACTTAGGGAATAATGATTAGAAAATAGTTTCATACTCAGTACAGACATAATTTTTTTTTTCTGAATATTTTCTATCACCAGTTGGTTGAATCCAAGGACTTGGAACCCTCTGGTTCAGAGGGCCGATTGTACATATAAAACACTAGCAGTGCTCCGTAAGTGTCAACTTTGTTAAAATGTATGATTCTCTACACTTAGTATGTGCCAAGCACTTAACCAGGTTTATACTGTAATCCTCTCAGCAATCACAACTGCAGGATTATCATTCCCATTTTGTAAAATTCAGAGAGAACAAGTGATTTTCTCAAGGACACAATCATTTGCAAATTATGTAATTGAGCTCATGCCTTTTATTAAAAAATTCTACAGGGGCTGGGGTTGTCTTTCAGTGGTAGGGCACTTGCCTAGCATGTGTGAGGCACTGGGTTCGATCCTCAGCACCACATAAATATAAATTAACAAAATAAAGGTATTGTGCCATCTACAACTAAAAGTATATATTTTTAAAATTCTATGGGCTGGGGATGTGGCTCAAACATAGCGGGCTCGCATGGCATGCGCGCCCCAGGGCGCTGGGTTAGATCCTCAATACCACATAAAAATAAAATAAAGATATTGTGTCCACCTAAAACTAAAAAATACATATTTTTAAAAAAATTCTAGAAACCAAGAAAGAGGAGGTTAGCTGGTCTTACCGCTTCATGGCCTAAGGCGTTACTAGAGTCTGTCTTTGGACATCATCAGAGCAGGTAAATGGTACTTGCTATCACTTCAGGGTTAGATAATGTATTGCCTAGTTGGTGGGTCTGCTTGCTCTCAAATCTGTCTCCCCCTTTCCCTGCTGTTTTTTTTTTAATTGAGTAAAATACATATAGCATAAAATTTATTACTTTTGCACTTAACCATTTTTACTTCTACAATTCAGTGACATTGAGTACATTCATAAGGTTGCGCAAACATCACCACTACCCATTTGCAGATGTTTTTCATCACCCCAAACAGAAGCTGTATCCATTAAGCAATCATTTCCCACCCTCCCCACAGTCTCTGGTAACTTCTATTCTACTTCCAGCCTCTATGAACTTGCCTACTTTATGCACTTCAGGCAGGTGAAATCATTTAATATTTGTTCATTTATATCTGGTTTGTTCCACTTAAACAGTGTTTTTCAGGTTTATCTATGTTATAATATGTATTTCAATTTCATCCCGTATTTTATTTCTTTATTGTGGTAAAAAATCTTCAACCATTTCAATTGTACAGTTCAGCAGTGTTTAGTTCATTCCCACTGCTGTGAAACCGATCTCTAGAACTTTTTCATCTTGCAAATCTAAAACTTGGCCTCCTCATGGCCCCAGGCAGTAATCCTTCTACTTTCTGTCTCTGTGATTTTGACCATTCTCAGTACCTCAGGTAAATAGAATTCTACAGTGACTGGTTCTTTCACTTAGCATAAGGTCCTCAAAGTTCCATGTCATAGCAGATGTCAGAATTTCCTTCCATTTTGTGACGGAATGATATTCCGTTCTGTGTGTATATCACATTTTGTTTGTCCATTCATCTGTCACTGAATACTTGTGTTGCTTTCCCCTTTTGACTCCTGTCCAGAGTACTGCTATGAACATGGGTATATCCCCTGCTCCTGTGTGATGGAAAGTTATGTCTTCCAGGTCCCCTTGGCAGCTGGTTTCTGGGAATTTGACCAGTGGAAAGCTCTGGGAGAAGATCGGAAGGGGAGAGACTGGGAGAGTGGAGGGTCTTTCTGCTCTTCTCTCTCTGCTTCTGGAGGCGTCTGGACAGCCCTTCCCCTCAAGGTTTCAGCTCCAGGCAGCTGCTTCCTTTCTACCTTCGCCAACCTCTGTATCACCCGGCTGTCTCTTTCCTGCCTTCCCATGTCTGTGTAACTAAAATTTAAGATTCTTTTGATGCTGAGACACAACACAGTAGCACTTCAATAGATAAAAGGCAGAACTCTTTGATACATACAGATCCCCATGAGAGAAAGCTGCCCCGCTGAGCCATGCAGGGGGACAAGGTAAAACCAAGTTGGAACTATAGGAGGTGCTTCTGTAGGGTAAGCTGGGTGGAGTGAGCTAGGTTTTATGTGCTCCCTAGGGATTGGGTATTTTGAAAAATTCCTTGGATCCAAGAAAGAAAGGGCCATCCCTGGTGTTTGATATCAGGAGCCTCTGGCCTTGGATATGTGTGTATTGTAATCAGTGTGTGAAAGAGGCTGATAAGGAAAGGAGTTAGACACATTGGAGATATAGCTCAGTTGGTAGTGTGCTAGCCTCCCATGCACAAGGCCCTGGGTTCAATCCCTGGGACCACACACACACAAGGAGCAGTTGGAGTCAGCAGTTGGAGTCAGGGCTTAGTGAACTGCCTATGACAGGGAATTGAGAGTTGTCAGCTTATGACTTACTTCATGGTCAAGATCACAGTTGTTTCATGGTCAAGATCACAGTTGTGAAATGTTTTATTACAACAACCAATTCCCTATGTTACATTCCTTCCATCTGAAATATCTAGAATGGTTTCTATTCTCCTGACTGGACTCTGACCAACACAGATGTATTTGGTTGCATACTAAATTTTTAAATATTGAACATTACATAGAGTGCCATTTTAATATCTCTATTAATCAGAATATGTTGTTTTATTGTTAGCCATTCTACCTACCTCCTAATGACTCCATCTGCTCACCGGTGGTTTCTCTCATTATGAAGAAGGGCCCAATCAATGATCTAACCAACTCCACTGGCTCCACTTGCCTTTTTAGCTTGTCTCTCTTCTGAGCCACCTTCTTCCACTTTGGATTCCAGGAACGAAAGGCCTGGTTGACAAGCATTTTTAGGATGAGGTACAGAAGAAACTACCTGAGCCTCTTCTTGCAGAACAGATCACCCTGTCGACTTTGCGTAAAAGGAAGCAATTACCCAATGAAGGAACTCAGGCTGTGCCCTTAAGCAGGAACAATCATCTCCTGCTGGGAATCAAATCATCCCCTCAAGCAATGATAACCCTCCCAGAGCTTCACAGAACTGGCCCAGGAGACAATGATCAACCAGACCGCGGTCTGACCAGGATTACTCACTCTATCAGGTATACAAATCCCCCAGTCATGCAAGCTCCCAACCCTTGACTTTGTCCTCCTTTTCTATGAAACCTCAAAGTTCCAGGGGGAAGGAAAAGGGCAAGGAAAGTGGGGGAACCCTCAAAGTTCCTGTCAGCCCCTTGGAGACAAATCTTTGGTCACTGTGCCCTTATATTTCTTCCTGGTGTGGCCACGCTGATGAAAAACTCCTCCCCTCCTTCACCACTGCTGACTGTTTGATTGGCATATTGGGATACGAAGCAGAATATGGCCTGTTGGACTATTGGAGAAGGGGCCTTCGCCAAGGACTCTGGGAACACTTTGAGTGTTTGGGAGGCAAGGATTGTGTCTTATGTGCTTTGTCTTTCAAACTCCTATGTGAAAGCCCATGAAAGAGAAATTAAAAGAAATAGTGACAGGCCACAATGGATCAGCAGAGTGGGACATTATTTTCAAGAGAGAAAATGGCAACTGGTTATAATAGGGGTATGATTTTTTTTTTTTTGGTGGAGCTGGGGATCAAACCTAGGGTCTTGTATCATGTGAGGCAAGCACTCAACCAGCTGAGCTATATCCCCAATCCTAGGGGTCTGGTTTTTATAGGATCTAGTGAGATATAATCATAGCAAAATGAGTCCATTGGGCAGTCAGGGAAACAGTTGCAGAAGTGGAAATTGTGAAAGTCCAGAGCCCATTGTTTTCCTTCTCTCCCTGGGGCCCTTTGCCCTCCCTCCTTTTCTCCCTGGGGATTGTTGTTTTCCATATCCTTCACTGGATGGACCTAACCAAAGCCCAAATGTGAGATTTAATAAATACATGATTAATTACATGGGCCTCTGAGAGCGAGTATCAATCCTGATTCTTGACTTCTACTTTGGCTGCAGTTCAGGACTGGAGTCAGCCCCATATTCTGACCTTCATTGTCCTGACCCCGAATGGGATAAGATCCAGATTCTTTAATGAATCATCTGGCATACTACTTATTTTCTTCCACACACTCCTATAAAATGGACATTTATCATAGCTTCCCTGAAGCAGTTCCTTGTTATCTGACTGAAACAAGAGACAGCTCTTAGAAAATATATTTTTGGTTAGTTTTGTTTTTAATATCTAACAGAGATATGGGGGCCTATCCGCAGGGCCAGCTTCATGGGTGTGTGAGCTGAACGGCAGCACGAGGTCCCACCCTTCAGAGGACCTCCCATCTTAGGTTAATATTCTGCTGTTGCCATCTTGAAGTTCTTAACACTTTTTAAACAAGAGCTCCTACATTTTCATTTTACATGGCAGCCCACAAATTATGTAGATGGTTTTACATATCTCTTTTGCATATAACTTAACCAGGTGACATTTAATATTTATGAAACTTTCTGT
Source organism: Marmota marmota marmota (assembly GCF_001458135.2). Taxonomy (NCBI): domain Eukaryota; kingdom Metazoa; phylum Chordata; class Mammalia; order Rodentia; family Sciuridae; genus Marmota; species Marmota marmota. Next base: position 181,780 of record NW_025999949.1, read on the forward strand.
AGTTCTTTAATCCTTCCTTTTTTTTTCTCAGAAAATATACTCAGTGTAGCATGGCATGAAAAGCTTTTCATCTGATTTCTTCCCCCACCCACATAACATCCCTAGAACTTCCTTAGCTTCCCCTCTCCAGACTCCGCCCCTCTTCCCTTCAAATGTAAATTCCCAGTCACTAAACTTGCAAGCCTGCCAGCTGCCAGCCCTTGCATATCCTGTTTCCATCCTGCCTGGGGACATCCTTTGTCTCTCTTTATCCCTGGCCAACTCCAATTTATCCTACAAGCCAGAACTTAGATGTCACTCCCTCTGAGAAGCCCTTCCAGATCTTCCCAAAGCTGATATATGGGAAGCAACCTGTGCAAATACATAGAAACACACCTGTCTTGCTATTATGTTCTTTTGTGGTCTGTCTTTCTCATTAATTAAATTGTGAGCTCCTTGTATATATAGGGACTATCTTTTGTTCTCTGAAGCAGCAGTCATGCTCAGATCCAAGGAATACTCAGTAAGTTCCTGCTCACTGAGTTGATGGATGAATAAATCCCTGACTTATTTGGAGAATGCAGGAGGGGCCTCCAAAGTTTTCTTTTGACTTATGTAGGAGGAGAGCAGTACTTTCAATACTGCAGAAGACATTCAACAACACCCCTAACACATCTAGTGGAAGCATGACCTGTCTTTTTCCTTTCCAGGAAACCAAGATGGTAATCCTCCTTTGGAGAGTTCCTTACGTCTCTTTTGGGGAAAATCCTTGCCCAGGTGATGGAGGTAGTTTAAGTGAAACCCTCCCTACACCAAAGACCTAACTGGCCCTACCTGACTCCTGGTGTCAGTTTGACTTTCCTTTCTTTGCCTTCCCTGGCCTGTTTACCTTGTAGGAGGCCCAACCAAAATGTGAACTAATATGAGTTTCACTGTAGCTAAACCCTTTGTGCTTTCCCACTGCAGTTTGTTTTTACCTGTAATATTGCTTGGCACACATTCTGGCTAGCACATAGTGACTTGTGCCACTAGACTAAATGACAGCAGGAACAGAATGTTAACTAATCTTTGTGGCCTCAAAGTCTTTATACCTTACACAGAGTGGGACACACAAATGACTACTGGGCCAGTTGGATTTCTCACAGATGAATTGAAATACAACTAGTCATAAGAACAAGATTTGAAAAAGAAAGGAGAGGAACTATTTATCTGATGGAAAGAAAAGTTTCCCCCATTTTACTGAAGAGTATCTCAACTTGGAGGAAGGGGAAAAGGGATAACATAAGAGGGGGAAAATTGGAGTATAAGAAGATAAGAGAATGACCCTGGGTATCAAAGAAGTTGCAAGTTCTAAAGTGCTAAAGGTGAGAAGTGTTTAAAACCAGGTAGGGAAGGCTCTGTGGCAACACTGAAGAATGGGAGAGAACACATGAGTGAGTTGCAAAACAACCCAACTAGTTGACAGAAGCTGCTGTTCTTGCCTCTGGCAGGAAAAGACCAAGTGTGGCCCAAAGTTCAGGCTCAAAGGGATGAAAGAAAAATGGCTTTTCCAAATAACTGCATTATTGCAATTAGTATTCTAGTTAAGCATGTCAGTTTTTGAAAGGGAGTAACCCAGGTATGTCGAAGTAGGGCCTCTGCCTACTTCCAGCCTCCTTCAATTGAATTCTCTCAATTTCTTTCTTTTTTTTTTTTTTTGGTACCAGGGATTGAACTCAGGGGCACTCGACCACTGAGCCACATCCCCAGTCCTGTTTTTCTATTTTATTTCAAGACAGGATCTGAGTTGCTTAGCACCTTACTTTTGCTGAGGCTGGCTTTGAACTCTCTCCATCCTCCTACTTCAGCCTCTGGAACTGCTTGTGCCACTGCGTCTGGGGCACAATACCTTTATTTATTTATTTTTACGTGGTGTTGAGATCGAACCTAGGTAAGTGCTCTACCACTGAGCCACAACCTAACCTCAAAGCACTAATAAGCACTAATGCTTGACCTGTATCTGGTTAAAAGTTGTGTGCATGGCTATCTGCAGTTGTTCTATCCCCCGCCTTGTGGGGGGTAAAATGGAAGCTTTTGTCATTTAAAAGCTGTGGGAAGTGGGAAGGCTGGAAGGAGAACACAAAAGAAACTCTCACCTGACTGGCGCCTGACTCCTCCCCAATGGATCGGCTGACCCCAATACAATGAACCCCTGGAACTACCCTCCTATCTTTCCCTAAATTAAGTCTATAAAACTCAGACCTTTGCTTTAGCCCAGCGCCATTTTTCTACGGTGAAAATGAACCACATCAGGTGTTTGACTGATTGACTCCCCAGCTGAATAAAGAAGAGCTTGGTGTTCCAAGGTCTGCTTCCCGCCTCCCGCCTCCATCATTTGTGCTTACAGTATGCTTCATTAAATCGTTTTTCTTTTCTTTTTCTTTTTTTTTTTTGCATTGTTGGAGATTGAACCCAGGGCTTTGGATATGCCAAGCAAGTTCTCTACCATGGAGCTACATCCCAGCTCATAATTAAATATTAACCGTTATAAGATTCTAGAAAGAAAATTATTTCTAAAAAAAAAAAAAAAAAACTCTGTAGGGAGAAAGTGAAACAAATGCTAAGTTTTCATGTTCACAATGTTACTTATTATTTCTGCTCAGAGGCCTGAGGTGGGGGATGGAGTGGGGGATGGCTCTTGATTCCTTTAGGGTCCAGGTTTAAGCAATACAATAAGAATATGGCAGCTTTACAACTTTGTAAAATTCACCAGTGAAAGGAAAACGACTCTCGGAGTGACCAACAGTTCTTTATTGTGGCAGTGTCTGATAAATAGGAGAAAGAAAGAGAGAGAGAGAAAGGGAGAGAGCATGAGAGAGGAAAGAGAAGAAAAAGAAAGTGAGAGGGAAAGTGAGAGAGAGGAAAGAGAGAGGAGAGAGTGAGGGGGGGAGAGAGAGAGAGAGAGAGAGAGAGGAGAGAGAGGAGAGAAGAGATGGGGGGGGCAGCCGGCAGGGAGAGTTACAGCCCAGAGTCA